>NC_082389.1:1130972-1400972 GCF_031168955.1 Gadus macrocephalus
TCCTTGTGGACCTCCTTGCGTCCACCGCGAGGGCCGGACGTGCGTCTCCCAAAAATCGCAACCTTCCGTCGAGGCGACGCAGCAGCGAGGGCTGTGATTGGTCCGCTCACTAAAACCCGACACAGAACCAAAACAGGTTCACGACTGCGTCGAAGCGTCTGCGTGGTCGTTGCGTTGCGGGAACGTGGAGCCATAATCAGCCCTTATGATGACACATGCATACATACTAGCGTCACGACGAAGTGACAGCACCCTGTGCTGTAGCACACAACACCTCACCCCCTGATCGCCCCCTGCAGGCTGGAGTCGCGCATGTCCTCCGACGTGGGGCGCCATCCTGCAGCTGCTGCGGAGGGCGACGCCCCCCTCGCCCCCCTCCTCCTCCCCCCCTCTGCACCTCCTCCTCCCCCAAGCCCGGCTCCCTCCCCGGTCCCCCGCCGTCGCCGCCGTCTCCCCCGGGCTCTCGCCGAGCCCCCGGTGAGCGCCTCCAGACCCCCGGGACGTCCCCCTGGGACCCCGGCTCTCCCACTCTGACCCGGGGGAGCGTTCCCCCCGGCGGCCCCCAGGACCAGACCCAGCAGGCGTGGGTCTGGCCCGGCCCGGAGGAACCCTGCGGTGCCTCCGGTTCCGCTCTCCTCAGGCCGACCTCGTTGGACGTCCTGCGGCCCCGCCCCGCTAGTCCCCCCTGAGGGGGCGTGGCGGGGCGGGCCAGACCCCGGGCTCCCACACCTGCCCCAGGAAGCCTCAATGCCCTCCCCGGGGCCGGACACCCCTCCTCTGAGGACGCAGGGCTTGGCCTCTTCTCCGCAGGTACGCTTTAGGGCCAATCCCATTCCCACCCCTTCCCCCTCCCCTTGTGTGTGAGAGGTAGGGCTGTCCCAATTCTAGGGCCAAGACGTGGGCTACGTAGCCCTTGAAGTGAAGCTTCCGAAGGACCAGACTTGACAGAGAGGACTTTGAGGAAAAGCCGGCAAATTTGGCAGCTGTCATGAAACCTTACCAGTTGTGCTAGGTGTTATCATTAACTCACAGAGTTAATATTTTGGCATCTGTTGACATAGCAGTCCGCGATCGTCAAGCGATGATCGCGCAACGGTAATGGAGGGGTGTACCTACCCCCTCTGTAGTGAGGGCAAGGGAAAGACTCAGGCCCCGTCCACACAAAGCCGATTTCATGGCGAAACCGCAAAGGTCTTGTACGGTTCGGCCTTCCGTCCACACGAAGCCGGCGAATCCGCTGACCGAAACCGCAAACTTCTGAAACCACCCTCGGAGGTGGTTTCAAATCTATCCGGTTTCGTTTTGGTTTCGTGTGGACGCCTGAAACCGACTGAAACCGCAAACCATGACGTCATCGCCCCACCCCTCGACCTCCTAGCCAATGGCTCTTAAGCCCGCGGAGTCTCAGAAATCACAACAAAAAGATGATGGCGGACTACAAGCTTGTAATCGTTCTGCAGCATATCATGTCCCTTGTTGGGTTGCTAAGCCATTATTTATTGAGAATCTAGTTCGCCATCGTAGAAGAGCTGTTTGTTTGCGTTGTTAGTGGTTCTGGGGGCAGCCTTTATGCGCATGCTCGCCTCTTCTTCTTCTGGATTTGTGTACCAGAAGCAGCGCCCCTTATGGGCCTGGAATGTTTACTACAGCGTTTCTACAGATCTATTCGGTTTCGCTTGGCTTCGTCTTTACGGAGATACTTCAAAACCGGATAGATCGAAACCGTAACGGTTTCGCCCGTTTCGGCTTTGTGTGGACGGGGCCTCAGACAAGGGGGCGGGGGGGGGGGGCGGGAGGGGGGCATAGGGTAGGGGGAGGGGGGGTTGGAAGGGGTGGAAATGGGATTGGCCCTTAAACCTGCCGTTATTGGCCATGGACCATTTCTTTGTATCAGTGCTGTTACGCAACTTAGCCAGTTGTCTTTTCTCTCTCATACATTTTTCTAAGCTGAAATGTCATCATTTTGTTGCTTTGCAGTTCCTGGAGGGCCAGAACATCGACGACCCAGCCCCTGAAACGGGCCAATCACGCGATGGCCGCGGGATAGAGTTACAACTCCAGCCTATCGTTCTGCTGGACGGTTCCCCGCAGCCCCGCCCACCGGACACCTCGGGCCAATCAGCACTTCGTCGGGTTCAAACAGATCCGAAACGGGAGGCCGAGCCGCACATCTCGACGACAGCTCATCACAAAAGCTTGTGCCGTTCGGAGCCCAGCAGCCAATCAGAGCCTCTGGAAGACCAGCTGAGACTCTCGCTACCTGGGAGCCCAATCACAGGGCTGGACGGCTGCTTGGTGGCCCCGCCCCACAGCTCAGAATCAGGAAGTTAGTTCCCTCACTGCTGGGGGGGGGCTTTCGCCCTCATGTGCAGCATTCCAGCACTGGATTGACTCGATTTGAAACTAAAAGCAGCGTTAGTATATCTTACAGTTGCCCTTCAGTAGCCTTGTAAGACCCCCCTGATCTCAAAAGTTCTCATCCCGTTTCTCCTGGGGCTCATTGAAAGCCTCTCACAAAAATCCAATCAGTGCTCAGGGAGGGAGATTCAGGTCATGGTGAGGCACCGAGTACCGTGTTATTCCAATTTTAAACAAGGAAAGCGAACAAGGAAAGTGTTGTAATCTACGGAGCAATCAAAGCGCTTTCCAATAATAGACTAACAATGTTAAAAGATTATCTGAATTTATCAGAAGTTTTTCTCAGAGTATACTACTAGTCAAAGCTCTGCTTCCAACCAGATTTTGCCAGAGCATTCTGATTAGAGTTTTTTGACAACATAAGGCTACCCAGATAAGGAAAGACTGATATTCAGTGTGAAACGCAAGCTTGAAAAACGGGGATGGTCTCTCAAGGCTAGCTCTTCAGTGTCTCTTCATGTTTAGGAGGAAAAGGGAAAACTTCTTCTTTGGACGACTGACTGCCTTTCATAGCTGGCATTGCCTGCCCTCCCCTGTCCAGTTTTGTGGGGGGTTGGGGGTTTTAGATGTGGACAGACTTCTTAAAGTAACGGGCCATACTTCAATATCAAGTTTACATTCCATAATCCTTGAGCAATATCATGAACCGACCTCTGGCACTGTTGACCTGCATGGAACCAAGCTACCCCCCCTCCAAGTTCTACCTTCCAGTCCAACTATAGCCTGTTTTCTCTCAAACTTAAATACCAATGCAAATGACTGTTTGAGAAACCTTGGAAATTAGACTTTCACAAAAGGCACTGGGCCCAGGGACAATGGGAAATATAGAATGGAAAGCTTTGCTTGATTCATGGTTGGTATTGCTATGTATAAACATCGTATTGTGTTGTCTGTTTGGAGAAAGGTGCAGGGAAGGATTTACCATAATGCACCAACTGGTGCATTCCTCACATGATGAAGGAGGAACATGAAGAAAGTTGCAATGTTTAAGTAGCGCACAATATTGATGGATCCGATTTAACGATCAACTGTGCATAACAAGTGTATACCTGACTCGACAGCATGACATTGAAACAAGACAGTTGGGTAAGGAGTTTAGACTTCAACTGAAGAGTAAAGGGTGTGCGAGGTGTGTGTCTAGGGCTTGGGTGAACAGTGATTGGATAGGTTACAGTGTTTCTACTGTTTCTGAGCCAGTAGATCCACTTATTTTCACCGTATGATGCTCAATCCCTGGAAGCACTTTAAGATGCGGCAAAAGTCAACCTGCAAACCCCTTTGGGTAAATGTGTTGAATGCAGTCCAACCCATTGTATGTAATACAACAATTTCACTTGGATGGGAGGTGGTGTGCATCCCACTCCTTACGATAGTTGTAGATATTTCAACGTTTGGAACGACAACCCGGAGACGGCGAGGAGACCGAGGAGACGCGTGTGAGTAGTTACACCGACACTACTACTATACGTATATCCAATGAAGGTCAGAATGAAAGGGGTTCATTAGAACCCAAAGGGTCACATATAAACCACAATTCTTCTTCCAATCCTTTAGCCCATTTTTGGACCAAATATCCAGTAATTAATTAATTGTTATTGTTCCATCCAAATACATCATGTCTTTGTTTATGTGTAGACATAGAAAAAATTATTGGGGTACATATTTATTTTTGCATATATATGTATTCAATTATATTTATGTATAGAATCATAATATTGGTTTATTATAATAATAAGAGGAAGTATTGTTATGTATGTAATATGCGTGTTAGCCCGCAATTCATGAAATCTTTTCATAGTGTTCATTGTTAATTTTTGTATTGGTTGAACGTGTGTCTCGTTGTGTATTCAATGTCTTTGTGTTGCACTGCCCTGCCTCTGACCTCTTTCAATTTAAAGTACCCTCATTCTTCATTCCACATAATATTCTCCTCTGTGGACCAGATGATGGAGAAGTGCATGTTTTAGAGCTAATCCTAATCCAGTTTTGGACTATGTTGGTAATGCAAATGGGATATGTATCTTTCACCCACTGATTAATTATATTCAAATTAGATTCAATAATAGCACAGTCGTGCCCTGGTACATACAAGTAGCTCTGTTTGTCCAACATGACACCTCCGGGAAACGGGAGCTTTGCACAGATTATTTTCTACTGCCTGTGTGTGTGTGTGTGTGTGTGTGTGTGTGTGTGTGTGTGTGTGTGTGTGTGTGTGTGTGTGTGTGTGTGTGTGTGTGTGTGTGTGTGTGTGTGTGTGTGTGTGTGTGTGTGTGTGTGTGTGTGTGTGTGTGATATTCAACTGAGAGCAACTACACCTCTAGACGTTAGTGATTGTGCTGCCACCTACAGGTTAAAAACGCGTTAAGGTCTGATTGAATGTGACGGTTAAAGGCTAGCCTGACGTGAGGACAAATTACAAACCAACAAGTGGAATGCAATGGAAGCATTTTCTATTATTCTATTTATTTATTTACAATTGTGCATGATTGCTATAGATTTCAGTAAACTCACTTTCGCCTACCACGTTTACAACCAGAGCTGGTTCGCAGGACTATAAATAATATTCTGTCTCTTACAGTCGAATAAAGGTCAAATATATTGAAAAAAAATTCTTGAAAGGGTATAACCACTTCCATAGTCCTATATTATTCTAGCAAATTGCAATGTGTGTACATGATAAATCCAGCTGCGATTGTGCATGTTTAGATCAATTCAAACAAAAATTATACAAATAAAATATTCAGTACTTTTTGATACGACTGTCATTTATTTCATTGTGTACAGAAAGCAGTGGTCTCAAAGGCAGTGCCATGGTGCCACAACTGGAGGTTGATGTAATGATTCATCCAGCAGCGTTTGATCTAGGCCTACACATTTTTTTATTTAGGCCTACTATGATAAAATGCTCTTTACTGACTCTGTGCTCATCATGTCGTCTAATAACGACATAGAACTTTCATGACATTTTGTGACAAAAAATGTCACCCTGTTTGACACCATCCCGGTATCACGCGATTGCGTGCTCCTGCGCACGAACGTTAATCTATTGAAGCGTGTTACAGAGCACGATAGTCCGACTTTTTGCGTGCTACACAGAACGAAATGTAAACCAATGCATTCTGAATGGGAGTGTTCTAAGACAATTAACTAAACGGTACGAGAGAGAGACAGAGAGAGAGGGAGGGACAGAGAGAGAGAGAGCGCGAGAGAGAGGCTTCAGAAAGGGTGTGCGCAGATAGTACAGTGCACCCTAGTTATGTTTATGCCAAAACCACAAATGCTATATATATATATATATATATTGCCTAATTATATATAGGCCTATTACCTATATATAATTAGGCTATAATTATATTATTTAGCGTGTAATGAGACAATCTATAGCCAAATTGTCGAAGATGCCCGAGAACCTTCGGGGATATCAGCATGGGAAATCGGCGAATCAGACCCATGAACCTATAAAGAAAGACGTCATCTCAAGCGGGAGAGAACGTTTGCGGTGCTGGTTTGTGTCACGTAAGTACAGGGCTCTCATGTCTCATGCATTCGGCGTGAGACACACGCAATTCAACCCATGAACACGCTCGAACCTGTGCCGTGTTCCAATACCCGTACTGTCCGTACTTACTAGCCAAAATTTGAGTACGCAGTACGTTCCAATTCTGATCCGGCGAAAAGCAGTATACTTCAAGGACCCGGATGCCGTACTCAAAACGGGCTCATCCTGAAGTGTGGATCGAAGGACACTCCCCGTACTCAACGGCAGCCATCTTAGCTACGTAGCGGAAGAGGCGGAGCCAGGCTGAGCCAAAGTCGGCGCATTTTCCACATAGCCTGCATTAAAGGCACCCAGTGCAACTTTCGAGGCTTAAAAATAAACATTCAATTTCTAGTCTTTTTTACACGTAGTAAGTTTCAATAACTCCATACCATTACATACCGACATTTAAGCAGCAAAGATGAGACGTCGTTGTGTGGTGAGAACTGATACAAAATCGATAACAACAACAATTTCGCCATTTTCTTTATTTTTTGTAACCTACAATAAATAAAGCAGGCTTCCAGTCAATGGAAAAATGGCTTCTCCCCACCGGCGATTGTTGTTGTTTACGATTTTCTATCAGTTCTCACCACACAACGACGTCTCATCTTTGCTCCTTGAATGTCGATATGTAATGGTATGGAGTTATTGAAACTTACTACGTGTAAAAAAGACTAGAAATTGAATGTTTATTTTTCATTGAATGTTTACATAAAGTTGCACTGGGTGCCTTTAATAGAGTCATTTTGTAGTTTTTATAGTTTTTATAGCTGCTAGGCGTAAAGAGTTCACCGTTCAAAGCGGGATGTTTATTGCGGGGGAGGAGCCACGGCGGCAGTCGTGATCGTAATTTCCGGTTAGTGCACCACGGAGTACTCGATTTGGAACAGCACTCACATCTGAAAAAATAACGTAGTAGATAGTGCGGATAGTATACTTCCTTTAAGTATACTCATGGAAGTACGGGTATGGTCTCACGGAAATACGTGACACTGTCACGTTATTTAATCTATTGAAACGTGATCAGGGACACGTAGGCCTATTTTCTAAATTTTGTATTTCAATTGGAAGTAGGCTATTTGCCGTGTCACTAAGCATGACTTCCAAACTAAGGTTCTGTCCGGGAGCGTTCTCCCTAACGTCCCTTATGGAGCTCCGTACAGATATAATTGTCTTAGAACACTCCCATTCAGAATGCATTGGTTTACATTTCGTTCTGTGTAACACGCAAACAGTCGGACTATCGTGCTCTGGAACACGCTTCAATAGATTAACGTTCGTGCGCAGGAGCACGCAATCGCGTGATACTGGGTTGCAACCACACACACACACACAAACACACACACACACACAAACACACACACACACACACATACACACACACACACACACACACAACCTCTTGCAGGCAGACTCAGAATCTTGAGCCCATTTATTAGGGAACAGGTGTTATCGGGATTCCATCACTGCATTCCCAGAATCCTGCATTGTGAAAGTCTTCCCTTTTTTTTTAAAATGTACAATGGCATTTTATTCTGCATACAAAACAACCATAGTATTTTTCAGGAGTCCACGACCACCCTGCCCGTTTTGACACACAAAAGTAATTTGACACTTCTGGGATGAGCCAATGATTCATCTGTTTGGAAGGTTTTGTTGGAGACAAACAAAGAATCTTCAGGCAACAGTTGTGACAGCTGTGACTGCTCTCTCTCTCCTTCGTCTGCTGGGTCCTCTGTGTTTGCCTACCTGCTACAGGTAGCCAGTGGGTGGGGCTTAGAGGCTTGCAGCTGATGAGGTGCACCTGTGCAGGTCTGCCACGCAGGCTTTAGCCAGTCTCTCTCTCTTTCCACAGAGGCAGGTGGGCTTGGGTTCTGTTTAGGGTGGTTCCTTAAGGTTTTGGACCTTTGGATTGGTTCCATGTTTTTTTTTATGTTATCACTATTCAACATCCCCACAGCACACTTTCCACTGCCCATATACATAGGCTAGTCGAAAGAATTGTGTGTTTGGTCAGTAGTTCAGTTGGTTGGTCACATATGTTGGTTTGCTGTTCAGGTTTGGTTTGTTGCATTTTGTTTGGGCATTTCCAACATGGTAAAGATGGTTTGTTGTTCCCAGTATTTGTTTTGTCTGCCTGGGTAAGTTTCCTCCGTTCTGGCTCGGTCGGTCCTTGTGATTTTGGTACTGGTTTTCTGTCTGTTACGTGCAGATCTGCTCCATGTTTTGCAGTGCTCCTGGAGCTCCTCCTGGAGCCCCTCCTTCTCCTCGTTACCTGGCACCTGCTGTTGCCTTTAAAGCCTGGGAGGCTTCATTCACTCGTGCTCTAGCCAGAGCCAGCAGCATGGTCCTCATTCACCCGTCGGTTCAACCTTTTATAACAATAAACCTGGTTTTTCGTATACTTAATCCTTGTTTGTCGACTTCATGTTGCTTCCCTCGAGCCGGTTCGTAACATATTGGGGGCTCGTCCGGGATAGATCTGGATCAGTTTTGCAGAGTTAACTATTTCTAATTTTCCCCTAGACAGAGTAACTTGGTATGTTTTGGTGGTGTTTGGCCGTGTGGCTATGAGCAGCTTCTTTTCATGGTGAGTATGGCGAGTATTGAGTCTGAGTGCTATGATTTTAAGTTGTGAGTGATCCCCCCTGGTTAGTTAGGGAGTGTACCAGCTGGGCAGAGCAATCTGTCCTTCCATCGGTACACTATTTGTTATTTTGCCTTCTTTATTTTCGAGGTAATCCTGGGTGGAGACGTGTTCTCTGGTGGGGGCGAGCATTTCAGGGCCTTGGCCACATGGCTGAGGTTAACTGAGCTTTGTTTTAAAGAAGCCTCGAGCCCGGCACGTCTCAGAAGACCATTAGGGTTAGTTTAAAGTTAGGCAGATACCAGGGGGCTTGCTTAGATGATCATTTGCACTCGGAGGCTTGCTCACTGTGCTCAGCAGTGATTGATTTGTAAAGTTGCTTTAGTGACTGCTTTAGGGACACAGTTGTGGTAACGTATCCAGGGTCCTAGCTTAGTTTCCTACAGCTTGTGGATTTGTCAGCTGTAGTGTTGGAGGAGGTGTGTACATCAGTGCTGGGCGTACTGATGTAAGTTGAAACCTTGGGTGAAAGTGATTTGTGTATTTTGATATTTATGCTTGGTTATTGAAGTTATCTAGTATGGCGGCTATCGATGACTTTATTAGTGCACCTTCGCCCTTGGTCCTTCGCCCTTGGTCCTTCGCCCTTGGTCCTCAGTCCTCAGTCCTTAGTCCTTTGAGTTCAAGGTCATGAGTGTCAGAAGCATCTGTGGTATAGGTTTTCATTTGTTTTGTTGTTAATTTGGTTTGTGTAACTTGGCGGTTGCCTAGAGCAACCGTTTTAAGGGGGGGGGTGTTACGTGCAGATCTGCTCCATGTTTTGCAGTGCTCCTGGGGCTCCTCCTGGAGCCCCTCCTTCTCCTCGTTACCTGGCACCTGCTGTTGCCTTTAAAGCCTGGGAGGCTTCATTCACTCGTGCTCTAGCCAGAGCCAGCAGCATGGTCTTCATTCACCCGTCGGTTCAACCTTTTATAACAATAAACCCGGTTTTTCGTATACTTAATCCTTGTTTGTCGACTTCATGTTGCTTCCCTCGAGCCCGGTCGTAACACTGTCCAAACCATATAATCGCACATTTTCTAATCTTCCATACGCTACACTAATCCCTTTACAGATTTCATGATACTTACTTTATTCTAATAATTAACTATCCCTTATCATGTGTGGATCCCGATCTTTGCTCTGACCCGAGCCTCGTCTTAATGCAGCCAAGGAGATGGAAGAGCGTTATGAATAATTATTAGATGATTGTGTTGTACAATGAAAGACAGTAAAGATTCAATATGAATGGCAAAATAAGGATGGGATTTTATTTGAAACATAAAATATGTGTTGGGCAAATTATAGAGAGGCTGAGATTATAGATTTCATATTCAAAAGGCGAAGGGGTGAAAAAATGTAAGAAATATATTTAAGAAATCTAGGCCTACTCAAAGCCCAAATCATTGATATCATACCCTATCCAATAATAAAGAAATTTGAATGGTAACAATTCCGTTAAATCCTCGTCCTCGTTTTAAACGTCTCACTCATGGCCGATCAGTGTGTTTCTGATTAGCTCTTAATTGAGATCACCTGTCACGCTCCCCTTTATTAATGGTGAACACAATGGGTTTGGTTTACTTTTCGCATCGGCCTGTGTCAATCGAGGTTGAGTTGAGTTTAGCCCAGCCCAGCCCAGCCCAGACAAATATTGCTACCAACATGGCACTTCGAAACAGACCACCGCAGTGAGTAAAAGTTATTTTCCTTTATTAAATGTTGACGTTTTTGGGCTGTCTCCTCAGACACAAGCCATCAGTATCCCTGCTCTTTGCACCTTGACATGCATGTCGCCGCTGTTTGTTAACCTAGCTTTGCTGATTTGTATTTTGTGTTGTGTGTGTGTTTTTCTTAACAGGTGTTAGTTGACTAACAAGATCTATGGGGGGGCCCCCTTTGGGCCCCCCCATACCAACTTAGTCTTCAAAGGAATCTAGTGCCATGGGACTCCGGTGTCTTCAAAACATCCTCGGAATACATGTGTATGAATGGTCCACCGAAGGGTTGATCTGGAAGCCACCATGGTCCACGCAGTAATCTGCTGCGTGGGCCGTAGTGGCTTCCAGAGCCATCTTTCGGTCTTGGTCAGGATTTGTTACAGTTGCCCTTCATTGTAGCAGGCTACGGGTTTCTGAAGAAGCCTGCTTTACGTAGCATTGGAGTACAAATATTGTGCAAAATGCTCATGTAATTGCACTAGCACTAGTAACCTGTAGATTAGCTTAGTTTAACGTCATTCCGTGCTGTCTCTGTCAAATGTGTGGCTTACTTTAAGTCCACAAGGCCCTCTGGTAAACCACGTTGGAACACCCCTGGACAAGGTGATTAGTCACTGGGTGTGTGCTAAAGTTTTGTTCCATTTTTCACTAGTTGGTTAAGGTTTGGTAGAATTGTTTGGATGCTAGCGACGTGATGGCGTATGTACAAGAGCCTACCGTGGCCAGGCCACAGTTGCGACGGCCACGGCCAGATGGCCTAGTGTGAGTGCAACCTTGATTGCATTTGTATACTGTTTACCATTGGATGTTTATGCAATTTGGCTTAATTCATCCGCAGTAAAGCTGCATTTGACTATTCCAGGGTCGTTTTGTACAGGCTTTCAATTGACCATGTTGACTAGTTTGTGGGAAGTTTTTTTTTTTTTTTTACCTTTGCTTACAATCCAACGGTTGTGACCACTTATGCAACTGGGCTGTGAACCTTGCAATTCTAGTTGCATATTTGTACACGCAAGCTTGTCCATTTCTATCGCTAACACTAGCTTCAGCATTTCCTTGTAGGCCATTAGCTGACTTGTGTATTGGAGCGATGATTTGGGTATTTGAAGATGCTTGAAAACCTAAAATAAAGCAAAATGCGTGTCTGGTGTGCAAGAGCCAATTTGTTGGCTTGCAGTAGTCGAGGAGTTGCAGTAGGTCGTAAGCCATCTGGAGGTTGTGGCAATGGAGGCTTGTGGTAGATCTGCCATCCAAGAAAGGTTAATTCTTCTGAAGCATGATTAATAGTTTAGTAAATAATTTTCTAACTAGGGGGACTTGACTGGTGAGTCTACTGGATTAATCAGTAGCGGTACGTTGCCCAACAGATTTGATGGCATGACTACAGGGTGACAAAGACAATTATTCCCTGCCTATCAAAAGAGACTTCCAAAACATATCTGCTGGAACAGTTCCAATACTTTTTGTATAATTTGGTCATGCTGCAATTTTACTTTTTGTAGTTGCTCCATATTTAGTTCTTTGACAGCCTCACCTGCTAGAAAAGTCTATTCAAATCGGCTAAATATAATGAACTAAATTAATAGCCATGAAATGTTGTTACTCATACTATTTGTTGTTTGGTATTTGTTGTTACAAATACCCTCTTTCAGTTGGTGGTTCAACACTGATGTCTCTCTAGGCTTGAGGGAGAGCTCACAAGTAAATTACACCAATGTCCTGGAGGAATTGGGAATACACTTTTATTTAGTCTACCTGACCAGGGACATCTTTGAACTATAGGTCACCTAACCCAAACTTTTCACTCTTGTTAGGTTGTCCTTTTCTCTTGTTTTAACCCGAAAGGGCTGAAATATCAACATTTCAGTTATTCTGTTTGGATAATGTGCAAAACTTGTGGCTTCACTAATAAAAAAAATTAACGAATGTATTTTTGTGGTTAAACTATTTAAAGATTTGTATACAAAATATTTCTGCTCAATTTGTGTTCAATGAAACTCTGAAATTTTTTAATTTGATAAAACACAACTATGGGTTAAAGGTATTTGCTTTGGGCATCTTTTGATATTTTTAGAATCTAGCTCCATTGCCGTTAGAAATTGTGTCTCCCAGTACTGCAAAGTGCTTCCACAAGTTTAAAAAAGAATGGGCAGAAAAGGAACTGCCAACTAAATCTATTTAAAATGGGTAGAAAGTTTCCATGGAAGCTCTTGGCTGCTGGTTCCCAACACAGCTCCACTGAAATTAACTGGTTAATACAATTAACAAGACATTTCATGGTACCATTTTGAACTGTTTGTGGATATTGTATTAAATCCATATGCTTGAAACTTTTCAATAATGCATATCAACGAAACAATGGCATTTGTGGGACTTGGCTGCTTTTACATTATTACTCATTTTGGGGCTTATTTCAGTCTCTCCAACCTGCAGGTCATGTGAATGGTAATATTCTATAAATGTCTTTATCATCTTTCGTCTCAACACTTCTGCTGCAGCCGCTGTTGAAGCGTACTAGTCCTTTGAGACCCCCTTTGATAAAGGGGGTTCTCAAATGTTGACCCTCAGTCACCTATTGCATCACTTCCTTTAGGGCTTCGGCCTCCTAATTGATCATTATAGTATAATTGAATGCCCTCTTTCATATATATGATACCTCCACCACTGGGACGTGGCAACAATTCTCCAAATCCATATGGGGGGGATGCTTGTGGACAGTAGGGGTGTATACTCGACATAAATAGGAAGCAAACGCATCTCACAAATGAGTAATGACATCTCACAAATATTTATTTAATAAATTGTTTCAATTTATAATAATCCAAAATCCAATGGCAAAACCCGTTGGCTTTTTGTCGAGGGAATCCAGGGCGACGCTCACTTCCGGGTTGGCCAACATACGTCATCCCTCCACCACTCTACTGTAAAAACACATGTTCAAGTTGAATGAGAATAATAATAATTCTGCCATAGTATTTATTTAAGGGGGGGGGGGGGATACAAGTCTTTTGGCCATTTGTAGTGTTGATCAGCAGAGAAATAATTTGTCCGCAAAGACGGTGACGTCGCTTAGCAACGGTAGACGCTGGGGTAGACAAGTCACCGGACTACTACCCATGCAAGTGAACGGAGCGTTCCACGGCATTGAGAAGACCCGTGTAATAAAGGCCTATAATATTTCTGTTTATGGCATAGATGTCTCCTCAGATTAGGCCAATAAACCAATGGTAAAATAAAAATAAAAACGCTTGATCAAAGGCCCGTCCCGAGTATAGTGGTGGGAAATATCGGCCCGACCCGCGTCGGGCTCGGGCTCGGGCAGAGAATCTAAACACTGACTGGAACTACTTAGCAGGTGTCTGTAGGGCTATATCAGGAGTTAATGCACGCACTGCAGCCAATCAGAATCAGAGTATTCCCCCAGACCGTGGTCTAAACAATATTATTCACGAGTTATAAACAACCCCTACACATCAATATTAATGATAACCCTGTGGAAATTGCCATAAGTGAGACACAATTTCGCACGTTGAGCACACAGTTGTGTGACTCGTTTATTTAGTAAGAGATAAACAGGAAATTAAAACGTGCTGAAGGTAAACGAATCCCGCATGGGCTCTGACGTCATGAGACGCTCGTAATCCTTAAAAGGGACAGCGATCCCTGAACCACCAAGACAGTAAACGACATGCCTAACACAATTGAAAGAACAACACATAACAAAATACTGTAGGTGAATTATGTTACACTCACTACAACCCATTAAATACGGTATGATTTCTAGATGTCATGGCAACGTCCGCTCGCGACACTGGACTTGCGATCGAGGCATCGACGCGGACGTTCATTCACATAGCCGAAAACAAGAGAATAGATGGCTAGATAAAATAAACATCAAGACATACAATTCTAAAAAGAACAGATGAAGCAGCTACCCTTTTTTCCTTCGCGGTTTGCCTACAGAGCAGCGCACCTGCATTTAATATAGGCCTATCCGTGTATTGTCACAATTTCTCAGTATCAAAGGTGAAAGTAGAAACGGGTGGCCAAAAGCTGTCATATTGTTAGTTATCACAGACAATTTTAAGTAGAAACGGGTGGCCAAAAGCTGTCATTTGTTAGTTATCACAGACAATTTTCAACAATGAATGATCTGTACGGAGCTCCATAAGGGACATTAGGGAGAACGCTCCCGGACAGAACCTTAGTTTGGAAGTCATGCTTAGTGACACGACAAATAGCCTACTTCCAATTGAAAAACAAAATTTAGAAGATTCTCGGGCATCTTCGCCAATTTGGCTATAGATTGTCTCATTACACGCTAAATAATATAATTATAGCCTAATTATATATATAGCCTATACATATATATAGGCAATATATATAATTAGGCAATATATATATATATATATACATATAGCATTTGTGGTTTTGGCATAAACATAACTAGGGTGCACTGTACTATCTGAGCACACCCTTTCTGAAGCCTCTCTCTCGCTCTCTCTCTCTCTCTGTCCCTCCCTCTCTCTCTTTCTCTCTCTCTCGTACCGTTTTGTGGAGCACGTTAATTGTCTTAGAACACTCCCATTCAGAATGCATTGGTTTACATTTCGTTCTGTGTAACACGCAAAAAGTCGGACTATCGTGCTCTGGAACACGCTTCAATAGATTAACGTTCGTGCGCAGGAGCACGCAATCGTGTGATACCGGGTTGTTGACACAGGTAGTCTAACGATCAACACTTTTGTTTATATAACAACAACAACCAGTGTTATGAGCCACAAACACACACGTACACACACGTACACACAGTACACACACACACACACACACAGACACACACACACACACACACACACACACACACACACACCTGTGTTCATCATACAATGATTCCTCTATGGAAGGGTCTATATTAAGCTAATCTTTTGATTAGAAATTTAAATGGTGCGAGAAAATGTTTGTGTTTCTTCACTGATTGCCCCATTAGTCAGGTTCATTCAAACCCACAGACGTGCAATGGCTCATGTGAGGTCGTCGTTAGCCTATAGTTCTATTGTAGAATAATCTTATTTTGTTCGCAGTGCAGAATATTCTGGGCCTTCCCTTTTACCGTAATATACTTTTCTCTGCCAGAGTTTTGCCGAAACGATATTGATTTTAAGCCTTAGCCATTAGGCAATCGCATCCCTTGTCTAAACAATCTGAACGTAGCTCACTGCAACGACACAGCCAATCACATTAGGCCAATTGGCTTTTATGCAATCTGACTGCAGGTATTAACCGGGGAGAAAACCATGATTTGTCCACGTTGTTCAGACCTAGTAAATCTAGAGAGTTTGTAGCCTATATGTGTAGGCTGTGTTATAGGCCTACACACACACACACACACACACACACACACACACACACACACACACACACACACACACACACACACACACACACACACACACACACACACACACGATCAATATACATTTGAAAATGTATTTTTAAAACAGTATACACATTACTCATCGTGTGTGCAGAATGAATCACACCTTTGTAGGCCTACTATAAGCTGCATGTACTGCATCTTTTTTTTAAAAATATAAATACATCCATGGTTGTCCGTAGCACCCGCTGCTCGGAGACTGCTGTTTCCCGCCCTCCCACCGTCGACAAATCAACTCCCCACGTGACAAGCAGCTCGCGCAAAGGGATGCTGCAGCCTGCAGGGAAGCAGTGCAGGAAAGAATCCGATTGTTTCACATCTCAGAGACAGAAAATTAAATCGGTGCATCTATTCATTTGTATAAACTGCAAGTTAAGCCTCTCCGGGTGATATACAGAAGCTCTCGTGTCGTCGGGGACAGCTCGTCTTCGTCCGACCAGCTAGCCATACCGTGCCAGTCCCGGGACTGTTGTGGAACAGGACGTGTCTGCGAGGGGTGCGACAGCCAGAGGATGAACGCACGAGCACTGCAGTAATGATGCGTATTATTTTGGACTGTCTGAGGACTCCGAGGGCGAGAGCCCGAGAAGAAACTGGGTGGGTAAATTAAATGTATATCATCCCCAAAAATATCATTCCGGTTATCTGTAACACATGTTCGTCGCGATTTTCAAAATGTGTTGAGTGGCCGACCACCAGTAATAAGCCCACCAGAGGCTGTTAAACAGCCAAGCTTACACCGCCAAAGGATATGTTTATGGTGTTGTAGATGTTATCATGTTATGAAGGCAGTTATCTCACTCGCCACGCCAATTCTAACATGCTTTTTCGTTTGTCTGGCCCAATGCAAACATCAAAATGTATGCAATTATAATTCAATTATGAAACCTGATTTCTTAATCGTAGGCAGGTTAATATCTATTCATGGCTTTGTCTTTAGTTTGAGGGCAAACTTTTTTTCGATAGATCAGGGCCCTATCCGTGATCTGGCAATTGTCGGTCTGCTGTTAAGAGCCCGGGACATCCTGCTCCTTCGATAACGGAACCGTTCCGCTGTTATTAAGCTGCTACAAATCACATCAGTCCTTAGAGAAAGGAACGATGACGTGTATTCGTGTTATCAATCATGACACTGCATCTGAGTTTACTGTAGTAGCCTATATAATCTTGAATTAATTTGAACATGGCTGAGATAAATCAAAATGAAATGTATACTGTTTTAGTATGTTTGTTTAACATTCATCATGCATCGATATCATCGATCAGGCCAACCAACAATGAGTGACTGATTGCCAAATTATTATTGTAAAATCCTATTCTGGTACAAAATTATGTATTCCAGATGTAAAGTAGCCTAATCATATCAAATATAAATGTTGTGCATAGTGGGAAATCATTCTATTATATTGTCAATCATAAAAACACAAGCACACACTCAAACACAAACATACACAAATACATGTAAACAGACAAGCGCACACACAACCACACACATGCACAGAGACTATCATGCCAGTGGGAGGTTGCCAACCTTTTTCATGAATGGTTTAATCTCCTGCTGTGTGTGTGTGTGTGTGTGTGTGTGTGTGTGTGTGTGTGCCTGAACACACTCACACAGGGGAGCACACATGCACAGCGCGTGTGCATGTGTGCTCCCATTGCATCGTCCTTGACTGACACTTACTGCAATGACTGGTGATGAAGAAGGGAGGAGCAGGGAGGCAGAGAGAGAGAGAGAGAGAGGGAGGAAGAGATGGATAGTGAATGACAGGGGGGGGGGGGGGGAGAAAGTGAGGGACTCAGGTTGGAAGGTCGGGTTTTATTGACTTTAGACGGTAGAGAAGGAATGAGGGATTAGGAGGAGGCTCGTCAGAGGGAGAAGGGATTTCAGTGCATTCGCTCACACCCCTCCGCCTCTTTTTAAATCCCTGCATTTTTCCCTCTCTTTCCCTCTCGCTCCCTCTGACGCATCTCCCCTCTTTGGCCGCCGAACATGGTGCAATCTGCCCCCCCCATCCCCCCATCCATCTCTCAATGCGCACGACTTCTCTCTCTCTCTCTCTCTCTCTCTCTCTCTCTCTCTCTCTCTCTCTCTCTCTCTCTCTCTCTCTCTCTCTCTCTCTCTCGCTCACAGTCACACCCCTCCACACACACTCACTCTCAAGGCTCCTCCTTTGCAGCGTAGAGAGAGAGAGCGAGAGAGAGAGAGAGAGAGAGAGGGAGAGAGAGATGCACACAGAGCGGAAGACGTAGAAAGAGACGATAGACAGTGAAACGGTACAGAGCGGGGGACAGATAAACAGAAAGAGAGAGAGAGAGAGAGAGAGAGAGAGAGAGAGAGAGAGATAGAGAGAGAGAGATAAGGGCAGTGATGGAGGAAGCCGCGGTGCAGGGGGAGAAGATAGAGCCCGTACCGGAGGTAAAGAGCGACGGGGGGAAGGCGGGCTGGATGAACGAGCGCTCGCTCTCCTCCATTCTAAAACACTCCTGCCTCCTGTGCTGGTCCTCGTCTCCCAGGGATACGGGAGTCGTGGAAACGGATGAAAGGGTCCTTGCCAAGACAGCAGAGATCAGAGTAAGACGCCCGCAGCACCTGGCCCTGGTGTGTGCGACTGTTTGTGTGTCGGTCTGCAGCCCGCGTTGTGTGTGCACGCCGGGAATGCTTGCATGGAGTAGGTTGCACTGTCGGTGTTCATGTAGTCGCATGTCGTGTAACATGCACGTAAGAAGCGCGCGTGTGTGTGTGTGTGTGTGTGTGGATGTTATGTGAGTGTGACTGTGGTGGTGCACTGGGAGGTGTTGTACGACAGGTACCACCGGCTGAATGTGTGTTACATTTCACATCAGAATGTATGCATGCCCGTCGGGATGTTTTGTCATCTTATTTCATGTGATGATGATTGCTCCTCCCTCCGTCGTGATATGAAGGCAGTAGGTCTTGGGCGAGTGTCGGACGTAGTGTCGGACATTGCTGCAGTATCTCAAAAGGCTCTTGTGTCATGCTATAGACTACATAATAATACAGCCCTAAGCATTTTAAGGTCAAAAGTATGATAAGGACACCGCTTTGCTTCGTTAAGGCAACACATATAATAAACATAGATATCCTTCAAGATTTAACATTATAATATAGCAAGTTTACAATAATACATTTAATGATGTTAACCTTACAAACGATACACAGAAGCTGGTAGCATTAAGGGTATTCAGTGGGGCAAGGGAGTCACGCATGACAACAGAGTCGCTCATTGTTTACGTACGTTAATGTGGGTTCCTGTGTTTGTTTGCATCCATGTGGTGTTTTAATTATTGTTTATGATCATTACTAATTGTATTATTATTCTTATTATAATTATTTTTAACAAACATGTGCTTCTGATTCATGCTTAATTCTTTAAAAGATTTCTCCTTCTCTTTGCCTTGGTGTATTTATGTATGTGTGTGTGTATGTATGTGTGTGTGTGTGTGTGTGTGTGTGTTTGTATGTGTGTTTGTTTGTGTATGTATGTGTGTATGTATGTGTGTTGTATGTGTGTGTGTGTGTCCATGCGTGTGTGTGTGCGTGTATGTCTGTGTGTGTGTGCGTGTGTGTGCGTGCGTGTGCCTGTGTGTGTGCGTGCCTTTGTCCATGTGTGTGTGAGTGTGTAGGAGCTAGAGAATGCAGTGGCGCTGGAGAGTCTGGAGCTGCAGGAGCAGCAGCAGGACGTCCGGGACCTGGAGGAGACCCTGCTGAAGCTGGACCAGCACAAGGAGAAGCTGCAGCTGCAGATCAAGAGCACCAGGCAGCTATGTGTGGAGGAGAGTCAGAAGGTATTCCACCATCTACGGGCTAGCTCTCCAACGTCACAGCAAAGTTTCCGTTTAGTACATTAGAAATAAACAAGCATTTCTAATGTACTAGCACTCTAACATGCACTGGCACTTTATTGTGCACTACTGCACTTAAAGGTGTACACTAGCACTGTACTTTTGGCTACTTTGACTTTTGACTATGTACTTTCTGTCTATGTTGGATGTTCTACTGTCTTTATGCATTGTTGTGTCTTTTTGTTCCATGTTTGTCTATGCAGCAGTTTGTCTATAACATGTCTCCAAGCCAAATTTCTAAACCAAATAAATGAACTTGACTTGAACCACCAACACACCATGAAACTGAGAAAGATTGCTTGCAAACAAATCCCCCTTTCCCTGTTCTTACCAACTGACTAAACTACAGGGAATGCATCATGGGTATAATAACTGATATCTTCTAGTCCATCACCAGATTCAGTTATTCCAGAGGGTATTAAAAATGATTCTGAAGAATTTATTTATTACTGAGGGTTTAATAACTGATATCTTCCTTCTCAAGATTGCTTCCTTGATAATGTATTTTTTCGAGGGACCATAAAAGACACAATAAATCCTAAAAAAAACAAAACATTAGTTTCAAAGGAAGCCAGCACCCTCCTTCTCCCAACCCCTCCCCATCCAGGAGCCACGACATGAACAACAACAATTTACTGACACCCCCTAATTTCTCCTTCTGTCTCCCCCTTCTCTCCTCCTCCTCCTCCATCCCCCCTCCCTCCTCCTCCCCTGCCTCCCCCTCCCTCTCCCCCTCCCCCCCCTCCTCCCTCTCCCCCAACCTCCCTCCTCCTCCTCCCCCTCCCTCCTCCCTCTCCCCCCCTCCTCCTCCCTCCTCCTCCCTCCTCCCTCTCCCCCACCCTCCTCCCTCCTCCTCCTCCCTCTCCCCCCTCCTCCTCCCTCCTCCTCCCCTTCCCTCCCTCCCTCCCCTCCCTCCCCCTCTCTCCTCCCTCCTCCTCCCCTTCCCCCCCTCCCTCCCCTCCCTCCCCCCTCCTCCTCCCCCCCTCCTCCCTCCCCCCTCCCCCCCTCCCTCCTCCTCCTCCCTCCTCCTCCCCTTCCCCTCCTCCTCCCCTTCCCCCCTTCCCTCTCCCCCCTCCTCCTCCCTCCTCCTCCCCTTCCCCCCCTCCCTCCCCTCCCTCCCCCTCCCCCTCTCTCCTCCCCCCCTCCTCCCCCTCCCTCCCCTCCCTCTCCCCCCTCCCTCCCTCCCCCCTCCCCCCTCCCCCCTCCCTCCTCCTCCTCCCCCTCCTCTCCAGATCCTGTCCCTGCAGGCTGAGGAGAGTAAGAAGGAGGGCCAGGTGGAGGAGTACGAGCGGGAGCTGGCGCGCGCCCGCTGGAGGCTGAAGAAGCTGCGGGAGGAGGTGAAGAACGCCAAGCGGCGGGCGGAGGAGGCGGGCCAGAGGAACAACCCGCTGCAGGACTCCATCCGCCAGTCCTACGAGGAGATCCTGCAGGTGGGGCCACAGGCGTCCTCGTACTAGTCTGAATAATGATGAACAGTGGTTCACCGAAGGGGAGGTGCAGGGCTGTTTTAGTGTGTACTGCACGTGAACACTCCCAAAATAAACAAGACAACACTTTTTTTAATATATTTTTTAATCTGAACATGTATATGGTTATATGTTAACCGTGTGTGTGTTTGTGTGTGTGTACGGCTGTTTGTGTGTGTTTGTGTGTGTGTGTGTTGAGTTGCCCGGCTTACACATCCATATGCAAATGTAATGAAGCCATGCGATATAAAAAACGTAACATAAGCGTGTGATGGTCTGCTAAAAACGATAACTGAATTATGTGTTATGGCATTGGACAAAGGAAACAGAATATATATTTCATATAATGCGCAAAAGCATGCATCAGTACGACTGTAAAGCCAGGTTGGTGACTGGGTCCTGTGTCGGCCCGGCAGGAGGAGAACGCTCTGTGCTCTCTGTCGGGAGGAGCCGCCACTCCAGACAGCCAGCTGGACGAGTCCACGTCGCCCGCGGACACCACCGAAGACGACCCCCTCCCGCTGAGGCCCTGGGGCCGCAGCCAATCACTGCCGGCGTACGCTGACTTCATCATGGTACGCCGCGCGCGGGAGGACGGAGCCATCGCCTCCGCCACGCGGCAGCCCGAGAGGCTCCGAGAGACTCCCAAACCGAAACCTCGTTCTCTATAACTGCTGAAAGAAAGTTGGATGTGTTGTCGATGCGTTTCCTCTGTTTACATTACAAAAGGATCTTTCAGATTGCGTCTGCTTAGCTGGCGTCTGACCGTATGAGCACACGGGTAGATGCTGAAACAGGAGTCCGGTCGGGAGCAACTCTTTCAAGGCTAAGGTTCTGCTGAATGGCTCCTTTCAGCGCAGTGGGGAGTGCAGGGCAGAACAGAAGTACGGTAGAGGTCAAACTCAAGCGGCTTGGACCAAAGAATAGAAGATGTATTTCGAGGCTCACATTTTCTTGGTCTTGCAGTTATGATGGACTAATTTTAGAACAGGAGAGTGTTGTGAACGGTGCATTTCTTAGTCATTGGGCAGTGCCAGCTGCCCTGGTGATAGCGCTTGTTGTTCTGAAAAATGGTTTTGCGCGAAACTTTTATGCCAAGCTCACACGACAGGACAAAGGACAAACTGTCCGTGGAGATTTCTGTGTTTTATAGTCGTGTAGAATACGTGTTAGGCCCCGGGGTAACTCTCTGTCCTACCTAGACTGGCTAGTGTGTGCTGTACTGCGGTATGCACCACTACGGTCATTTGACCGTCGCTGGATGTAAGCTTCTCTCCTCGCATTTGAATTTGCTAGTCCTGTGGTGTGAGCTCGGAATGAAAGAGAGTTGCAGCAGATAGCCAACCGGTTCCTTCATGATTTAAATAATGACATGTTGTTCCCTCTAGTTGTCCTCTCACATCTCGCTGTGTGTTTCTGTCCGTCCCTCCATCTATCAGAGGACCAGCAGTTCTTCCTTCAATAACAACCTGACAGGGACCAGAGAGGAAGTGGCTGAGAGTTCTCTGGAGGCCCCAAAGGTAACCTTGGTCTCATTCTAACCCATTTAACAACCTTCAATCATGTATAAAACATTACATCCTAACACGAATGTGGCCACTCTTTTACAACGCATTTATTTTGACCATAATAAGATAATATTGAATAATTCAATAATTATGTACCAGTAGGCAATATTATACTATGTAATCATTTATTAATTATTTAATATGCTAACTATATGCTATTCTAGTCCAACCCTATTAATAGTCATATATGTACATATTTGAATTATGCATCTTATTAATAATTCATACCTACTCTTACTTGTATATTATTGAACCTTGAAAAAAAAAAGACATGATTTCACGCAGTCTTCTTGAAATTACAATGTAATGAACGGCAGTAAATGCACTAATCGTTCATATGCACCCCTTAAGACATATGAAATGTATACATCTCGTAAGTCTTAAAAAAGAATAGCAAACTGATAGAAATTCTTCTTCATATCCATCTTCTGATCTCCCCCCATGCAGACGGAGGGAGCTGAGGGGGGGCCTGAACAGACCCAGAGGAGCACGGACGCGGAGAAGAAGACTAACAACGAGAAGGAAGCGCTGACAGCCAGCGCCAACCCCGTGGACCAACTGGACTTCTACAAACCCGACCCCTTCGTTCACGGTCAGGCCGAAGGTACGTCTCAAGGTCCCCACATTGAACTCGGCCCTCTCAGATACACAGGGGCCTGATGGTAGGGCAGCACATTAATGCACGTTGGCATTTATGCCGTTTTTGATTTCACAGTTGAACAAGCAATGTCATTGAAGGTCGCATTTAAGCAGAGTACTGGAATTTGCTTTTGTGACTTCAGCATTTCAAAAATACTTACACAAGCAACTTATTTGGTTCCATTAAATTATTATTTAACAATGAACTTCAGATTGATCAGATATTCCCTCACTTCCAGATGATCTTTTCAATGAAGATATGTTCCCAAAGACGGATTCCTCAGGTAAGTAGGTTATATGAACAGTCAACCATAAAGGTGCGTGGGGATGACCATACCTCAATAGATCCCTTTCACTGCTTAAAGATCCCACTGCAATACACAACCAGCAGTTACGCAACAGATATATTCCAGTGTATCTCATGAAAGACAGTCAGGTCCAAACCGTATTAACAGGATGGTCCTGGTGGTTCACTGGGTACAGCGCGTACCATTAAGGCCCAGTCCTTACTGCAGTGACCCGGGTTTGATTCCTGCACGTGTTCCTTTGCTGCATGCTTTCCCCTGTCACTCACATTCATTCCAGTCTTACTCACTCAAAAGGACAAAACCTTCTAAAATAAATCTTTAAAAACAAAAAACATCCATTTTTCCCGCTTCCTTTCCCGCTAGACGTCTTCGCCTCAGACCCCTTCAAAGGCACCGACCCGTTCGCGGCAGACATCTTCTTCCCGCCGGGATCAGACGAGGCGGCGGCGGCGGCGGTTGCCAACGACGACGCCGACACCAGCCTGTCGTGCGTCGAGCACAAAGCGTCCACGGGGACCCAGTGCTTCGAGTCCGAGTTCCCGGACGAGGACAGCGACATCGAGATCAGCTACAGCCGCGAGGACCTGGACGCCGTCGCCATGGCGGCGGACGCCACGGACCGGGCGGCGCCGGCCGAGGCGCGGGGGTTCAAGCCCATCCAGAGCTCCTCCGAGGACCTGGGGCTGGACGCGGCGTCCCGGGGCTGGCGGTCCCAGGGACAGTACTCGGTGGAGTCGGACCCCAACGGCTACGAGCTGGACCTGGCCGCCGTCTCCCCCCCCTCGGACATCGAGGAGCTCAGCCTGGCCTCCCTGACCGGGGACGCGGCCGGCGGGAAGAACAACACCGCGGCGGTCAAAGGTCAACTTGTAATTAATGAAACCTTTGTATATAAGTGTTTGAGGATCCAGTCCCCCCCCCGCCCACCACAGTATGTTGTGCGTCCTGGCACTTAATGTACGCACTTAATGGACGCACTTACTCATTTGTAGTACTTAATTGTGTAGCATCTGCAGTAGCTGCTATCACTGCTGTGCGCGGGGAATGGGTTAGCCTAGCGATTGTTAGCACTTGCACTTGGTTCTATGAACATCTTTACTGGACCGACAGCCATATATTGCTTCACTTCTTATGACAAATATACTTATTGTAAGTTGCTTTGGATAAAAGCGTCTGCTAAATGCCCTAAATGTAAATGTAAATGATGAAGCCAATACCCAGTCCAGTGTTTTTATTATTGAACACTACAGGTATTTGTTAATTGCAGATAGTGCTCTGTATTGGACAATACCACCAACAGAAAGAACCAGTGTGAAGAGCCATTGCAGCAGATATAAGATATATAAGTCATTTCAATAAGGTTATTTTTGATGTTATTTGCTAAACTACTGCAATTGACCTGTTTTAAGGAGTCTATCTCTGGTGGAGGTGAATTGTTTTGTTCATTCGGAACAATTTGTTTTACTGTTGGCTATGGTTTCTATGACCTTAACGTCATTCCACATCGACGTCAACCAGCAATTTAAAATGTGTTGATGACAGTAGATAGACAGATAAGAAGTGTTAGATAGATGAAAAAAAATCGGCAGTGCCTGAGTCTTGTTGGCTCCCACTCTCCTGCTGGTGTCAGAGAGGTAGAAAGAGCAGCACATTCAAAATAGAGAGGGCTTAGACTGCTCTGGCGTTGAACCCTGGCCCTGCTTAATGTGCTGCGTCCCCTGGAGGTCTAATCTAGCCCTGTCTTCTTCTTGTAGGTCTGAGTACCGATTCGGCTCAATATTCCCCTGAGCTGGCGCCCTCTGGTGCCGTACCTGACGCATCCGACATGACTCAGCTTGTCATCACAGAGCAGCCCCTTTCCTGTGAGGTCACTTCCTGCCTAGAAGCACAGCCCCTTGAGTCAGAAACGGACAACAGCTTCGAGGTAGAACCCCAACTAACACTGGTTCACCACGACTCAGTCGATGCTCCAAATCCCTCGACGCAGATCACTTCAGAGATGAATGAGTGCAGTTTCGAGATGAGCTACCCATCCACCCACTCCTCCTTTGACCCGTACGGGTTCAAACTGAGTCCGGAACATTCCACTCACAGCCTTCTGGATCCTGATGATGAGGAAGATCTCAGCCCAGAATCGAATGATCCTGATTTGGCCTTTGACCCAGAACCCACCTCTTCTCAGCTCAACTTTGATCGCTATGGGTTTGACCTCAGCGTCTCCCGGGTAGCCAGTGAGGATGTGGTTGACCCCTATGGCTTTAAGCTGAGCCAGGAGGAAGAGAACCAGGAAGTACTTGAGGTGTGTAGCCATGACGACCAGGAGGAGGTGGAACTTTGTAGCTTTACCAACGAGGAGCTAGTAGAACCTTATAGTAACCAGGAAGTTGTGGATCCATTCGCCCAGGACAACCAGGAAGTGCTTGAACCATGTAACCAAAACAATCAGGAAATGCTGGATTTCTGTAGCAATGGAAATCAGGAGATTTTGGAACCAAGTGTGTCCGATACCAAGAATGTTCTGGACTTGTTCAGCATTCAGAACCAGGAGTTGGTTGACCTGTCTAGTCCTCTTAACCAGGAAGTGCTGGAACCCTTCTGCGATGACAACCAGGAACCGATGGTATCTCACGACAAAGATGAACAAGAACTACCACAGCAATGTAACCAGGAAGTAGTAGAAACAAGTATCCACAACAAGGAACCACGGGCTCCTTCCTATTATGAAAACCAGGAGGTTCTGGACTTCTGTGGCCAAGACAACCAGGAACTCCAAGGATTCAGTAGAAACCAGGAACTGCAAGATTACAGAAGCCATGATAACCAGGAGGTGCTGGACTTTCTAAGTAATCAGGCTTTACCGGAGGCTAACAATAACCACCACTGTGAGCAAGACTCAGAGATGTACTTCAATCCAGACACACAGTCCAACATCTCCAACAGCACTGACCCTGCTAACAGCTCCGCCGGTGGTCCGGCCTCAGAGGTCTCCAACAGCCCCGAGGCCCTGCACCTGGAGGGTCTGGACCTCGGCAACACGACTGGCAGTACCAACAACTGCAACACCTACAAAGCTGACCTCCTCAGCATGTCAGTAGACCAAGAGCAAGCCACGAGTAACATGTCCACCAACAGCGACCCTGCCACATTTAATGTTTCTTCGGGCCAAAATTTGTTACAAGGCGACTTAGGGTCCGTGTTTAGTGCCGGAGGCTACATCGGCTGTGATGACGTGGCTGATGACCTGGAGCCCCTTCACCACAGACAGGGAAACCCTGTAGCAGAGCCAGTGGAACCAATGGAACCAGTGCGGCCAGTGCAACCAGTGCGACCAGTGCGACCAATGAGGCCTCCTCGTCCTTCGCTCTTGGTAAGTGGGAGTAATATACACAGGGCAGACATGTGCTCTCCAAACTAAGTTGTCTTTGGTATCAAACTGCCATATTCCGCTATGTCTGCGCTTATGCTTGACAGGCTTACCTCAGGAAAAACGATGAATAATCCAAGCTACGGTTCACTTACAGATAAAACAGGTGCTACTCGATGATCACAGATGAGAATCTGTGAACATCTCATCTCATCTCATCTTCATCCGTTTATCCGGGGTCGGGTCGCGGGGGGAGCAGCTCAAGCAGGGGGCCCCAGACTTCCCTTTCCTGGGCCACATTGACCAGCTCTGACGGGGGGATCCCGAGGCGTTCCCAGGCCAGTGTTGAGATGTAATCTCTCCACCTAGTCCTGGGTCTTCCCCGAGGTCTCCTCCCCACTGGACGTGCCTGAAACACCTCCCAAGGAAGGCGCCCAGTGGGCATCCTTACCAGATGCCCGAACCACCTCAGCTGACTCCTTTCTAAGTAAAGGAGCAGCGGCTCTAATCCGAGTTCCTCACGGATGGCTGAGCTTCTCACCATATCCCTAAGGGAGACGCCAGCCACCCTTCTGAGAAAACTCATCTCGGCCGCTTGTACCCGCGATCTCGTCCTTTCGGTCATCACCCAGCCCTCATGACCATAGGTGAGGATAGGAACGAAGATCGACCGGTAGATCGAGAGCTTTGCCTTGCGTCTCAGCTCTCTTTTCATAACAATGGTGCGGTAAAGCGAACGCAATACTGCCCCCGCTGCTCCGAACATAGATCTGTGAACATAGATCTTGAAATCATTTTTATTTTTATTTTACTTTAGTCCAGTTTTATCAGGAACAAAACAATCTGTGGGCATACAATATGCCTTGGTTTTCAGAAAATGTCTTTTTTTTTGCTTCCCCAGGCCAAGGAAAAGGCACAGTCGCAGACTCAGGGCGTGGACCTAAAGTGACCTGACCACTGGCCTACGAGTGTCAACCACCTGACCAACACAGCTGCCGTTTATCATAGCGTAAGTCACCACGGGTGGCAGGGGGAAGACAAGAATCGAGGGAAACCTGCGGAGGGTACAATTGAGAAAGGTCTTGTAAAATAAAATTGGGGGGAACAAAAAGATATTTAAACAGAAGGCTATTGATATTTTTGCGATTTATGGTGTAACGGTTAAATTACCAAAAAAAGATAGCAGAAGAGACAAAAGATTTTACACAGCTATTATTTCATAGGACAGCACTAATCACAATGAACATGTATTTATTTATTAACTTTTTTTTCTGTATTTAATTATTTATTTATTGATCTACTCCATTTTTGAAAAACAGCAACTCTGCTGAACATTCCCAGAATTGAGATAAGGAAACAAAGAAGGAAAGACATCTTTAGCATACTAGTTAGGCCTACTGTAAATGTCCCACGAGAAGAAAGGCTAAATAAGTCCTAAAAAGTATAATTTTTTATTTATGTTATTTATGTACCTTGCTGCTAACACACTGTAATGAGACTGAAGTTATTTTTTGAAAAAAAAGCTTATCAATTTCCAATGGGGATTTTTTTAGGTGCTGGTGCCATGTAAGTAGACTGTGTCAAAGGTAACATGTATATAAATATAATATAATCTACTCTAAAGAAGTAGTCTATTGTGGTTATGATAATTATATAGTTAACAATAAGTAGTTATAGCGTGTTAGGTCAGTGCCATAGAGAGAGTTTGTTATCAGGATGTACAGCAAGCATCATGTTTCTGGATTTGTGAGATGTAAAGTAACGATAACTGGCATGCAAGGTTTCCTCCCTGGAATTGCCCCGCATTCTAAACATCATGTTGCCGTGTGAATCGCCTGTCGGCCTGAGAAAGGTTGAGGGAATGTTACTAAGCTAATATGGCTGCCACTGAACACTAGGAATGCCCAAACTCTGCCTATTGAAGGCTCTGGGTTTGATGACAAATGTAGCTAGTTCTATTCTGTTGACATGTCAACAAACTGTATATCTAACTGCATGAACACCTTTAATTTCCTTTTTAAAGGGCCCCAGAAAATAAAAACTAAAGTTTTGACGCAAGTAACAAAATTTGCCCTCTCCGCAACTTTCAACAAATGTGTGGTGTAGTAATGACAAGATGCAATCATTTCTGTATTGTTGTATGCTAATTTGTCTGATCTTGTGGCCTACCCAATAATGCCATTTTATCAAGGACATGTCTTTTAAATTGTGTCATACACAAAACAATTACTGCCTGGTAAAAGACGAAAATGCACACAAAAAACCCTTCTAACTTTTTATTTGTCCCTAATTCCCAGTAAAAAAGGGAAGAGGACCTTCTAAAGACAACATGTCACCAGTCTTTTATGCTGTTTACAAATATATTCAAATACACACTACCGTTAGAATGTCTGAACTACCATACCTTACCAACCTTAACTTTACCCAGCATCATACAACAGCAGTTATTGAAGACAGAATTCAGTGGATGAGTTTCAGTTCATGCCTACCTCACACACCCTCTCTGGTCTCGAACATAACAACACTGTGAAAATTAAACATATTCAAAATGCAAATCAAAAAAATAAATGCAAGTTAATGTAAACACTGTACCCTTAACAACATATGCTGGTTGTCTAAACAGGGAAATGAGATACAATTGTGATATCATTATTTAAGAAATTAAAATGTTTTTTTGCACGCATTTTAATTGTTTCGGTTTTATAATTTTTTTAAACCTAAAAAACCAAGGTATAGTAAGACAAGGTTACTCAAGATTCATACAGTCCAGTAGGCCTATGTAGTGATGAAAGGGTCGTTTTGAGTTTCTTTTATGTTTTGTGTTTTATGAAGGCTCTTACTGGAAAATAAGGTTTCGTTATTTCATTATCTCATTCAAATTAGTTATGAATGAGTGTCCTCACATTTATTCCGTAGACAAGATGTAATTTCATTTTGATCAATTCATTCCCATTCGTTTTTCTAAATTTTAAATGGGCGTGGTGGGGCCATCATCGAAGCCCAATCATAAATAAGAAAGTATTTCATACACATCACAAGTAAAACTTCAATTAAAAAATATATATTTGGGTTGAACTTGCTAATTGGGAAGTAGATTGACATAAAAGGGGTCCGATAGCTAATTGGAGGTTTTTGACCAGACCTGTATAACTATGACTATCTCCTATAATTCTATCCTCCATAACGCTTTTCAAAACAAATTTTAACCTCCATCTCACGTGCATATATTTTTCATATCATCTGTAGTATATCCAATACAAACACATAACATATTTGTATCAGTGTGTCCATTAATCTAATGGAAAACATTGCTTAGTGGTAATATTTCCATGCATTACAACATAAAGTCACATACCCGGTGTGGTTGAAGTCCTTCTATATTATTTGTTTCCAGCGATAGATGGCTAATTGATGCTGGTAGGCAAAGGTCATTAAGGGTCATTCAGTCATGTCATTTCAATTTATGACTGCAAAGTGGATCAGTTAAACGACAGTGCTGGTTATAGTTTACCAGTAGCCTACTAGCTACCGACAATACACACATTCACAGAAAAAGGCGTGAATGGCGTCATTTCACTTCTTAGATCTGATAAACATGTGATATTCTTTCCTGTCCATTCTTTATTTATCTGTTTCGTCATGTTGAATTGGTTATCAGGTCATGTGAACTCTACTCTCTCTACATTGAAAGTAGCTTTACATAAAAGAAAAGTGAAAAGTGGCAGTGTCGGCAAAACATATAGAAATGTGAAGCGTAAGCCAATATTAAAAGAAAAACCAGCCTTGAATTTTCCATAGCATAATTGTGTTTCCTTTGTGTCAAAACCGAGGAAAGCATGTGATGGTTTAGTCGCCGATGTAACACAAGCTAACAGACAACAGCATCCAGACAGCATTTCCTTTGGGTCAAGATATTGTGATCCTACTGTTTGGGAAATGTCCAAAGTTTAACTATGTCAACTCACAACATTTTTACTATTCTTCCATTTGTTAATTTGGGCAATGTGTGTGTGCGCGAGTGTGAGTGTGCGCCCATGCATGCGTGTGTGTGTGTGTGTGTGTGTGTGTGTGTGTGTGTGTGTGTGTGTGTGTGTGTGTGTGTGTGTGTGTGTGTGTGTGTGTGTGTGTGTGTGTGTGTGTGTGTGTCTTCTATGATTCAGGTGTATGCACTTTAAAAGCCATGGCCGGGTAAAGTAATAACAACAATAACAGTTTTTTTTTGGCGTGTGTTGCCACGGTAACTACATGGATTGGTGTAACAATACTAACTTTGTGTGTGATGCTGTATGTGTAGTTGTCCAAATGTGTTGTTCTGTGTTGGAACAATAAAAAAATAAAACAGACACATGATTTAAACAATTTGCACATCATTTGATTAGTACTACATTTTACGACCAATAGGTGTCCTGGAATGGGGGGAAAGGAACTTTGGCTTGGACTCCCTGAAGCACATGAACCACGACATGCAGGAGAAAGGGATTGTTGCCGGCGATTGTCTCCCGCTTGAGCCCCGCTGCCCGCTGCCGAGGGACCACGGCCTCGGCGCTGCCCGCTGCCCGCTGCAGGAGGCGGTGGTCCCTCGGCGCTGCCCGCTGCCGAGGGACCACGGCCTCGGCGCTGCCCGCTGCCCGCTGCAGGAGGCGGTGGTCCCTCGGCGCTGCCCGCTGCCGAGGGACCACCGCCTCGGCGCTGCCCGCTGCCAGCTGCAGGAGGCCGTGGTCCCTCGGCGCTGCCCGCTGCCGAGGGACCACCGCCTCGGCGCTGCCCGCTGCCAGCTGCAGGAGGCCGTGGTCCCTCGGCGCTGCCCGCTGCCAGCTGCAGGAGGCGGTGGTCCCTTCCTCCTCCGTATCGCGGGTCAGTCTACTTCAGATTGATGTGGACGTGGAAGAACCAGAGACGTCGGAGAACCCCACGCAGTCGTTTGAGATTCATAATATCGTCCGGAGGCGCACACAGCTTTTGGCCGTGATAATATGCATTATATGATATAGATATCTATGTATAATATGATATTATTTAGATATAGAGCTCCAGGACTCCCATGTGTTCTAGAATATTTACAGAACACGGCCAAAGGCTGTGGGCGCCTCGCCATTGCGATACATCCACTGTAAACAGCGGATGGTTCCATGGCCGCAAGCTGCTCAGGGCCACACCCCCACCCTCCTCCTTGACCCGCCTCGCTCCTCCTCATTTGCATTAAAGCTACAGACACCGAAACGGCGCGTTTGGGGAAAGTGTGTTCAATGTGCGACTGGCTCGGAGTGGCTGTAATTCTGCATCACGGGGGAATTTCGGGGACGTCTTCAAATACTCTGTTAGGGGCCCACCAATATCTATATTGAAGCATCCATAAAGTAGCATGCCATGGGACCTTTAAGCTATTTGAATCATTCGTTTACCATTCGTTTACGAGTAGTGAAGCTATTTGAATCATTCGTTTACATTCGTTTACGAGTAGTGAAGCTATTTGAATCATTCGTTTACCATTCGTTTACGAGTAGTGAAGCTATTTGAATCATTCGTTTACGAGCAGTGAAGCTATTTTAATCATTCGTTTACCAGTAGTGAAGCTTTTTGAATCATTCGTTCACCAGTAGTTAAGCTTTTTGAACCATTCGTTCACCAGTAGTTAAGCTTTTTGAACCATTCGTTCACCAGTAGTTAAGCTTTTTGAATCATTCGTTTACCATTCATTTACCAGTAGTGAAGTTTTTTTAACCATTCATTTACCAGTAGTGGAGCTTTTTGAATCATTCGTTCACCAGTAGTTAAGGTTTTTGAACCATAATACAGTATCCCTAGTTGGTTTAACAGTGACTCCTCAGTAGTTACTGAATAACTGTCACCTAGGGCCCCGTTAGGGCCCTAAGTGACAGTTAGGGCCCTTGCCCCAGTTAGGGCCCAGGTCGTTCATCATTCGTTACTCATTCATTCCTCGGTAACTACCCACGTTTTTGCGTACCTTATTGTAAAGCGTTACCGAGTAAAGTGTGTTGATTTGAATTATTGCTTTGGAAAATCCTTCTTGCTTATAAAACAGTTCTAACATAAGAGATATGTTCATGTCCAATTATGATTATTAGATACAACAATACCAAAATAGAAACAGGTTTAAGTGCAAGAAAAGCTAAATGTGTTTGAAGCCTGTACCCTTAATGTTTGCCGACACACTCATACGCATACACAGTCACACAGCCACAAACAAATTCTTACAAGTGATATATATATTATATATACTATGTATTTGGGCTTTGTCATGTGACAAATTAATATGTCCCTTGCAAATTACTACATTAATATGGTTATGAATGGTTATGCACAACACTCATTATAAAGATATTCAGTGGAATGTTCTCATCAACAGATGAACAATTCATATTTATTATTGCTTTGGAAAATCCTTGCTTATAAAACAGTTCATACATAAAACACAATCTCAAATGTAATAATGATTATTGGGTACAAAATATAAAAATATATACTTAGAAAACAGGGTCAATTGCAAGGCAACATGTGTGTGATGCCTGCATGGTAATCATTTCTGGACACAGACACACACACACGAGACAGGAATGATCTGTGAGGTGATTACATCAGATGTAATCTCTTATATATAACTGTGCTCCGTCATCTGACAAATGAATGTGTCCTGTAATTATTAAGTTAGTGACTCTGTGAGCTGTACACACACTCCCTCCCTGCTGTCTCTCACAAACGCACACACACCCACACACACACACACGTACACACACACACACACACACACACACACACACACACACACACACACACACACACACACACACACACACACACACACACACACACACACACACACACACATGGACACCGGTCCTAAGCGGTTCAGAGCATCTGAGCGGTCCTCTGTTGGCGGCGTTGCCGGCGGCGACGGCAGCAGACGACGGAGGTGATGATGATGACGAGGAGCAGGAGGAGGAGCAGACACAGGCCCACCACCACCTCGGCCCTCAGCCCTGCAGGGGGGGGCAACCACAGCCACGTCACTCACCAATGTCTCCGTGGCAACCACAGCCACGTCACTCACCAATGTCTCCGCGGCAACCACAGCGTTGTGAAGTGAGGCGGGGAATAATCAATAATCAATAACGTGAAGCATTATGTTCCTGTTATTTCTGTCACTCTTGTGAGTCTGGGGATGAACACAAATTAGGAATGGTTTGCGTTTGTTGAAGCGCCACAAACCAAACAACATCCCATAATCACTGCAGTAGGTACAAGCGAACCTCATTAACTACCCACAATGCTTCCGTCTATCTGTGTGCCAACACCACACAAATGGAGTTACATGAACTCAAGATGTTATGTTTCGCTGTATCAAAGATAAATCGGTCAGAATGGAGCCGGAAGCAGTCTTCACTGTAAAGGGCCTCACACAGACGCAGGCGTAGTCGACTCACCACAGATATTCTCGCTGTGCGTTTCATTCATTAATAGCCCACGGGTGGTTATGGCATTTCTAGCAATTGACACAATCTTAGCGGTTAAAACTTTCCTAAAGCATCCTTAACATTTAGCTGCGCTATCATGTTGATTGCAGCAGTGTGTGTGTGTGTGTGTGTGTGTGTGTGTGTGTGTGTGTGTGTGTGTGTGTGTGTGTGTGTGTGTGTGTGTGTGTGTGTGTGTGTGTGTGTGTGTGTGTGTTTATGTGTTTGTGTTTGTGTGTGTGTGTGTGTGTGTGTGTGTGTGTGTGTGTGTGTGTGTGTGTGTGTGTGTGTGTGTGTGTGTGTGTGTGTGTGCAGGGGTAAAGCACAAAAGTCTGGGCCCTCTTCTGTCCTCTCCTCAGCTTTTCCCTCACCCTTAGAGCTTAACTTCTCTCACTCTCTTCACCTCCATCATCCTGTATCGCATCTTCTTGCTCACTATCTGCTTCAGATACAAGCACGACGCATGCAGGGTTGATATTAGACTCTTAACATGCAATAAAACAAGATACTAGATGTTAGTGTTGTTAAAGCTCCTTTCAGTTTTAGGCCCAATCCCATTTCTATCCCTTACCCCTTTCATTTACCCCTTCCCCTTACCCCTTCAAAACAAGGGGGAGGGGTGAGGGGAAGGGGTAAGGGGTAGAGATGGGATTGGGCCTAAGTGCTACATATGATTGCTTGGAATACATTTTCATTCTCACCATTTGAGCTCCCCCCATCCTCAGTAGTAGGAGATGGTGCCACTGCTCCACTCTCTGTGGTGGTTTCTAAAACGAAGGGCCATGTGTTTCATCAAGTTAAGCTTTGCTAGGTATTTGACTTATTGGATAGATATAATGTCACATGACATTGAAGGTATGATGCTTTTTTTTTATATATATATATATGCAATATCATAAATGATACTAAATAATACTAAATAAATTATACTAAATAATACTCTCTGCGGTTGTTTAAAAAAGGCCATGTGTTTCATGGTATTAGGTATTTGATTGACATGCTAGGTTTTGATATTGATCGATATAATGTCCATTTACGATATTCAATACAATCATGCACCAAGATGGATTCCTCAATGACTGCATTCAATCTGAACTACTGCTGAAATAAGCCTAAACCATTCTTAAGCCATGTTTCTTAAACCGTTCGTGCTCACTTTATTTTGAAAGAAATCAGTCAGGAGTTGCTTTCCCTTTCTCTTTCCTTTCTTTTGTTACTTTTTTTGCGACCCAGATTTCCTGGGAAAGACGTGACTGCAAATGATGCAAATTAGCATTCCAGCATTACCAGTCAATGGCGGAATAAACCATTTGCACCTTCTATAAGGGGTAGCAGTGAGCCTCCACTCATTTTTTTTATATGTATTAAGGTCAGTACCTCAAATGTTCTATTTAGCCAGTTTAAAGTTACTTACGACATGAACTACTTTTAAATTAAACCACTTTTTATCCCGGTCTTTTCGAGGGACCTATCCCCATCGGGCACCCAGTCCCACTATTCCCCCACTACGACACCCCTGTGTGTGTGTGTGTGTGTGTGTGTGTGTGTGTGTGTGTGTGTGTGTGTGTGTGTGTGTGTGTGTGTGTGTGTATGTGTGTGTGTGTGTGTGTGTGTGCGTGTGTGTGTGTGGGTGTGGGTGTGTGTGTGTGTGTGTGTGTGTGTGTTTGTAAATACATGTGTGTAAATGCATGTGTGTGTGTGTGTGTGTGTGTGTGTGTGTGTGTGTCTGTGTGTGTGTGTGTGTGTGTGTGTGTGTGTGTGTGTGTGGTGTGTGAGTGTGTGTGTGTGTGTGTGTGTGAGTGGGTGTGTGAGTGGGTGTGTGTGTGTGTGTTTGTAAATACATGTGTGTAAATGCATGTGTGTGTGTGTGTGTGTGTGTGTGTGTGTGTGTGTGTGTGTGTGTGTGTGTGTGTATGTGTGTGTCTGTGTGTGTCTGTGTGTGTGTGTGTGCACACACCGTTGAGGAAGGGCCCGTGGGCCTTGGAGCACTGCTGCTGGCTCCAGGCCCCCAGATCTGCTCTGGTGAGGACCTTGGCCGCCACGCTGAAGCAGTAGCCCTCGTTGGGCTCCAGACCGCCCACTACAGCCACGTTGCTGTCCACGTCCGTCTCCTTCTGCAGAGGGCCACACACTCACGTGAACCCCTCACTCTTCACACTCACGTGAACCCCTCACTCTTCACACTCACGGTGAACCCCTCACTGTTCACACTCACGGTGAACCCCTCACTGTTCACACTCACGGTGAACCCCTCACTGGACCCCCTGTTTATGAGTGTGGAATCATTACCCGGGGAGCATCCATGAAGTGACTTGCAATACATTGTAAATGGAACCTGAAATACTGCATGGAAATAAAGTAGGTGTTACAACATCCGTGTGTGCTTGTATGTGGGCTGATGTATGACAAATAACAATGTTATCTATCTTCTTATTTGATGGAAGGTATCTGAATGTATTTATGGATTTTGTATCAACTAATCTGTTATGTGTTGGACCCCAGGAAGACTAAGCGACTATAGAGTTTTCACCTAATGGGGACCTGTTCAGAAACAACTAACCAAATCCTAAAATAACGAATTAGATCACACGACATTCAGACTAATAGCGAAGCATGTTGCTTTTATGTTTGAGTAACTCGATACGGTAATAAAAGAAGAAGACAGCACAATCAAACATCAGACCACACAATGATAGGAAGTCTGAAGAATGAAAGAAGTATGACCATCAAAACCGTTAAATCATATATAATGATAAGTGGTTCGAAGAATGAAGGAAGTATGACCATAAAAACCCAGTATTTTAGGTTCCCATGGGAAGCCTCCCTCCATAGTTGTGGCCATAAATAATCTTCAAACAGTTGAATTTGTTTGAACATCTAAAGTCAGTTGGGTATGATATCCAAGCTAGGGCAGCAGAAATAGGTTTGAAACATTTTATCAACTATGAATCTCAGGCCACTCTACTATTAGTCTGTCTGGGAGGAAAGAGTACAACGACAGTGGCTGGTCGGTATCATATGAACATCTTTATGCGGGACCATAAAACGACTACAAAGCTTGTGTCCTCCCCACTATTGCGAAACCCATCCTGAAGACTGAATGCTCGTCCCTCCTACCTCCGCGCACACTCTTAGGTTAGGGAACCGTTGTGCTTTCAGGCGAAGAGTCATGGGAAATGAGGCGGTTTTCCAGGTGGGAGTGTGAGCAAACACAGGGTCTCTCTGATTCATCTGCTGGGAGTGACGGATCAGCCCTGCACTGTTTTGGACCAACTGCACAGGCCCTGCCAAATCCCTTTAGTTATTTATTGATTTATGGCCACAATGAAAGAATGCTTGAAAGATTACATTAAGCGAAACCCCAGAAGGCGTATTAGTACTTTATTTTCCATCTGGGATCAGTAAAGCACCATCTTATATGGTTGTATCTTAAAATAAGATGGACTGATGTGTGTCCACTAAGCTCAACCCCAGATTCGTAAATCAAACATACTCCCTGACTAGATCAGAAGCAAATATTGGAGAATATGTCAACCACATTATCTTTAGTTTTTTTTCAGAAGACCATGGTATGTTTCAGTGCCGTGATAAGCAATTTGTGAACAGATTGTGAGGGTTGTGGTACTGTTCAAATAGGACGGAAGCAGGCGCATGAATCGTTTGTTAAAGGATTGTCCATCAGGTTGATATCGTGACATCCTGGCTGTGTCACTCCTTTGCCGCCTGCCATTAATTAACCTAAATTACCAACAGGTTTTTCATTTCCCCATCAGTCCTCCTGTATATATAGCCTGTTGGTTTTCCTCTATTCGGTTTCTACCTTTACTCAATGCTCTGAACTCAACCAGACTTCCTCTGTGTCTGACACAACCCACCAGCACACTCATGTATACATCCTGTTGTGTTGTACAAGACGTTTATACAATCTTTAGAAACGGTTGTATTCATTCACATTTTACTACCAGTAACAACTAGATTTCACTCTCATCTTTATAGCCATCTAAAGCCTTTTCCAATATATATATACCTATAAAAAACTGTATTTGTACAAACAAAACATCAACATATATCACGCTGTGAAAGTTGAGAACGGGCAGAAAGAAAAGATAATTAGTAGTTTTCCTCTGATCAATTACTACACATTTTTAGCTATTCCCCTGAAAAAAAAACCGGTGCGTTTTCCACGTTGTACGACTGCATCGCCATGTGCACTGAGTGATGGAAATCCCATACGTTGTTTACTTTTGATAACTGAAGCTTTGTTTTACATTCCTTGTATTGTCTATCGCCCATAACTGTTCCTAGTGTTATCTAGTGTTAACCTTCGTGCCTGGGGAAAACCGGTCAGAAGCGAGCAGTGACCCCGGTATACATTCCTCTGCCTGAATGAACACAGCCATCTCTGTCCTTACGGTAAACTGAATTGAGTATTGACAATTGCATTGCAGGCAGCTCTGCTATCTCTGAAACAGTATTTTGGGCTCACTCTGCTTGAGAGGAGGCTGTTGTATGCATACATAAAATAAGGTACATTTTCTGCAACTAATTAAGAAATTGCCGCAACAACAGGAAATGGTCACACACGCATCTCTCAGTCTGTGAGGGTGGAGAAAAGATAGTCCTTTACCTTTCTGGTGCTTCCGACCTTTTGGTAGCTGACCCTGTAGTTCAGTTGATTCTGGAACACGTCTCTGATGGTGAGCAGACTGCCGTTCTTGTAGAGGGCGGTCAGAGGGTCTGTGATGGTGAGGGTCACACTGCCGTCTGCCACGCGGGCGTCGAGGCTGAAGGACACGGCTGTGATCAAACCTGGGAGAGAGATAGAGAGAGAAATAGATGGAGTCAAAGATGGATGAACAGAGAAATGGAGAGAGAGAGAAGAAGAGAGACATGTAGAGAGGAGAGGATTATATTGTTCTTGTTGGTTTCTGTAAACTTTGGCGATGCAAAATGGGATTTTGTCTCTGGCTTGGCAGTCGTATTCAAAATAAGTGTGATTTGTTTTACTACAGACACATCTGGCGTTTTCATTAAACGGAACAAGAAAACATATTTGTGCATAAAAAATGTGTGTTTTATGATTCCTTAGATATAAATATCTGTGCTTAAATTAATGTGTGTGTGTGTGTGTGTGTGTGTGTGTGTGTGTGTGTGTGTGTGTGTGTGTGTGTGTGTGTGTGTGTGTGTGTGTATACTTACTTTGTTTGTAGGGGGTGAAGTAGTCAGAAGTGCCCCACCAATCAGTGGATATTGTTTTCTTCAATCTGGCAGCATAGGATCTGTTAGTACACAAATAATGTCAGTTCCAAATAACGTGCATATATATATATATATTATATACAAATACTGTATATACACATATATACACATATATACTATACTATAATAGGCCTACTACTACACTACACAACACTATATCACACTATACTACACTACACTATATTACATTATGTTACACGACCATACACTACACTGAACTATACCATTCTATGCTATACTTCTCTATATTACACCACACTCAACTGTTCTGAACTACATTATAGGATAATATACTTGTCTACTCTATACTATACTACACTATACTATACTACACTATACCTTTTTATACAATACTAAACTTTACTATACTGTACTATATGAATTAATACTTTATTCAAGACTTAAAGTTCCATATAAAATACAATACAAATACAAGGGCAACATAGATTAATATACATACAAGCATCGATTAAAATAAATACATGCATCGATTCCATTGTTTCCACAACCCAGAGAAGTACCTTGTATCACTGTTTAATATCAGGGAATGCAAACATTAATTTGTTTTGTGACTCTAGAAGTCGACACATAAATGTGTGCATAAAATTCCTCACCACAGCAGTTGAGCTGGGTTGAGCTGGGTAAAATGTAGAGTGTAGAGTACAGTCGGCTCTGAAGAGACTTACTTTAACATCTTCCGCGGTCTATGGAATTTGCGCGCCGTATTGACCTATGCAAAAAGTTTACAGCACTGGCGCTGGACATCATCATCATCAGCCCACAGATCATCAGTGATGTAGTGACCCAAATACCGAACCATCTTAACCACATCTCGAGTGCGGTCAGACAGAAAGAATGAGGGAAACTTTTGCTCCTGATCCTCTTATCCTTCTGATCCTCCTTAGTTTTAGGAATCGTAATAACGCTCTTCTTGGAATTGAACTTAATGGCATATTGGACTCTGCAGCTACAGCACACTTTAAGCAGCTGATGAAGCTGAAACTATATGGAGACATGATGACCAAATCATCAGCGTGCCTGAGGTGCTTGGTAAGACTCTCCCACCATACATCCAGTCTACTGTACTACAGTGGGCGGCTGTGGCTCAGGAGGTAGAGCGGGTTGGCTGGTAACCAGAAGGTTGTTGGTTCGATCCCCTGCTCCACCTAGCTGAGTGTGGAGGTGTCCTTGAGCGAGGCACCTCACCCTAACTGCTCCCGACGAGCTGGCTGTCGCCTTGCGTGGCTGACTCTGCCGTCGGTGTGGGGATGTGTGCGTGAATGGTGAACGTGAGGCAATATTGTAAAGCGCTTTGGGCGGCCAATGGTTAGGAATGCGCTATATAAGTGCAGTCCATTTACTATACTATACTTTTCCATACAATACTAAAAACATTTACTATACTACACTCCACACTCTACACAATATGACACCATACCATAGGACCCTATCCTACACTGTACTGAACCACAACACACTCACTTCTCTGGATCAAGGACGTTGGTCAGATCACACTCCGTCTCTCTGATGTCTAGACAATTAGGTGCAGACAGCCAATCCTTGTCATGCCTGTACAACACACAACACAAGACGACACACACACACACACACACACACACACACAAGAAACACAAGCAGCTATAAACACACAACCTCACCTTGTTTATCATTGGCATTACCAACCGGCTCAAAAGAACGGGACATGATATGAGGATAAGTCACTGCTGATAAGTCGATGCAAGTTTAGCACTCTGTTTAACGCTCTCTTATACTGTGTGCCATCTACTGGGCCGTGGTTAAATGTTTGTAGTCTCTGGAGACGGGTCCTACTCAGCGTATTCGACGTCGTAGGACGGGTCACCGGCCTCAGGCTCCCAGGTCAGCAGGGTTTTAAAGTTGGTGGACGACCAGTGAAGTTTGTCGTGGTTGAATTGTTGGCCTGTGTGACACGCAGGGACACAAAGAAGAGAGAAGAACTGCATGCAGTCAAATCCACAGTGAAAGTGTCACACAAACGTATAATGGTATAGATGGTTTATAAGGATGATATAACATACGATACACAAGCACACACACGGACACACACACACACGCACACACACACATACAGACACACGCACACACGGACACATACACACACACACACACACACACACACACACACACACACACACATACAGACACACGCACACACGGACACACGGACGGACGGACACACACACACACACACACACACACACACACACACACACACACACACACACACACACACACACACACACACACACACACACACACACACACACCCTTGATTTAACTTTAACTTCAACTTTTGAATGGTCATAGCAGTCAAATGAAAGGAACTATATGGGCAAAGGGTTGATCAATAATCAGGCCTAAGGGAAATTTGGGAAAGGAAAATCCCTTCATACATTGAGCAGAGCCCTAACTTCATAAGGTTGAAACAAACAAACAAGGCTTGATTGTATGCAGTGTCAGCCCACCAGTCAGAACCTTTCCCAAACATGTGGATCTTTTCAACTTGTTCAACATAAGATGGATCACATAATCAAATCTTGTAAGCAAGTAACATAAACAGAAAATGTCTATAGATCGTTTTATATATGTGTGGGTGTGTCGTGTGTGTGTGAGAGAGAGAGAGAAAGAGAGAGAGAGAGAGAGAGAGAGAGAGAGAGAGAGAGAGAGAGAGAGAGAGAGAGAGAGAGAGAGAGAGAGAGAGAGAGAGAGAGAGAGAGAGAGAGAGAGTGTGTGTGTTTACCTGCGGTTGCTACTACCAGTGAAGTCGCGAAGACGACGCCAAAATACTGAAAGTGTTTTAAGAAATCCATATCGCTGTTGCGAAGAAGTTTGATTTTAATTTGGCCAATATACCGGTTCCGTTTTGGCCCTTTGCGTGTTCCGTGTTTGCTTGTTGCTGAGTTTTCTGTTTGCTACGGATTGGGAGGAGGCTGCTCTTGGTTCGGTACCCAGGTGGTACGGTACCACGTGTTTTCTCCTCGTCATTTGGAAATCGGTGATCCCACCCACTGGACACCCTTGAGACAGCTACTCTGGAAGTGAGCACAACTCTGTGTCTTCTTGTGCCTCGTCAACTTATTACGTGTTATAACTGTGGTGGAGAATATGACGATTGACGAAGCATACTCACTCATAACTCATAACTCAAAAGCGGGCGGTCACTCAAGCATGCACGCATGCAATCGCGCACGCACACACACACACACACACACACACACACACACACACACACACACACACACACACACACACACACACACACACACACACACACACACACACACACACACACACACACACACACTCTCTCTCTCTCTCTCTCTCTCTCTCTCTCTCTCTCTCTCTCTCTCTCTCTCTCTCTCTCTCTCTCTCTCTCTCTCTCTCTCCCTTAACTGCTTTTATCTCAGTCTGCTATATAGTATTTATGTGTTGTTTGTTACATTAGAGATTGAGAGAATAATAGATAGAGAGTTTGGTAGAATAGATCTGAAAGAGGAGAGACAGGAAAGGAGTAGAGGACAGGGATGAGGCAAGGAAGGGTGAGATGAGGAAAGGAGTCGCGAGAGGATAAGAGAGGAGACAAAGGCTATAGAGAGAGGAGAAGAGAGGAGAGGAAGGGAGACATGAAGATGGATATTAGACACAGAGTTTCAGTTTAATTCACCCCAGTTTCTCGATGGTTAACTGAGCATACAATGTTGTCCTTGAAAACAAATCCAATTTCGTTTCTGACATTTGGAAACCATTTGAATTGTAGCAGGCATGCTTTAATTAACTCCCTATTGGATCATTGCCATAGAGATATAACCATTTTGGGAACATTTGCTGTGAAATATATTAAGAATGCCATGATCTTTGCGTCTCCCCCTTAACCACCACACCCTGCTAGAATGTGATTTCATTGTGTCATTAATTAGCAAAAAATGCTAGTATGTTGCTTTGCAGACATGAACTGATGCTGTGGCTGTATTGTAAAAATGACACACAAAAGTAGCTCCTAAATGCAAGGCAGAATTATTTATTTGAGGTTAATCTGTGAAATGAATTATTACATGCATTATACGTTTGTGAAGATGTTTTTGGATTCCCCATGTGCCAGTGATTGTATACAAGTTATTGTAATAGTGAACAATGCATAAGGTGTTACATATACTGTAACAACATTTACAGATCACAATTTGGTTTAATGATGACGACATGTTCACACAAAACAACTGTTCACTCGAATCAACACACTGCTCTGTTCGGGGAGCTGTTTTGTCCCAGTGAGCATCTGCGTCCGATACACAAGGCATCTGCGTTAATTTAACAGCCGTCATAACCATGCGGACCGCAGGCTTCAAGTTCAGCCTTCCCAAACACATTGATAAACACGCGATTGAACACCGTTTCAAGTCACATTTCTTCTCCTTTCTGATTCTATTTAGAGGTTCGTATTCTCCAACACTGGATGAAGTATGCAAACTTTTCTGACGGGAACCTCCACCCAGATTGACTGGAAAGCCGTCGGGGATGTTGGGGAGGGAGCGAGAGAGATTAGTGTCTGGAAAATGTATGCCAAAAAATTCAACAGCTTTTTTCACATGTTCTGTAAAAGTAGGCCTGATCGTTTTACAAGAGCGCATTAGATGGATTGTTTATCATGCAAACTTTCCATTTGACTAATTCCTTCTTATTTTGTATTTGTATTAGTGTAGTTGTCATCTACACACAAAAACACAGACATACATACCGCACACACACACACACACACACACACACACACACACACACACACACACACACACACACACACACACACACACACACACACACACACACACACACACACACACGTATATATATCTCTCTCCTTCCGAAGAAAAACTAGTGACTGGGTATTGCCTCATGGGTCCCAGCGGTATTCCAAGAGGGTGAGGTCTCAGCCAGGGGAGTGAGACCTCTTCTGTAAGCAGTTCCATTCCAGGAAGTCTCAGGGAATGACTGGAGAAACTCAAGAAGCCCTTTTTTTGGAGTCAATTATGTTGGACGATGATTGGAGTCCATGAATTGTTCCATATGCCAGATTTTAAGGTTAGACCCTTGAGTCAGTGGTCAAAGGTTAATAATCAACGTTTTGACTTCCTCTTCAAACAGGTATTGCCCCACAGGGAACCGATGAATGGGATTTTCAGATAGACCGGATTATCTCATTTATCAAATGCTGCAAATTTCTAGCAATAAATAAACTGTTGAATGGCAAGAAGCAAAGCATTACAATATTATTACGACTCACACATCCCTATCCACATACCCACACACGCACACACGCACACACACACACACACACACACACACACACACACGAACACGAACGCACACACACACACGCACACACACACACACACACACACACACACACACACACACACACACACACACACACACACACACGCAGGAAAAAATGCTGAGCCATTTTCTCAGAGTGAAAAGTGTTTTCCTCAAGAAGAGCCGTTTTTGCACTATTTTAAGTTTGATGAGTACAATTTGGAGTCTGAGTGGGAGCAGAATTATAGAGCGGTTGTACAAAGAGTGATCAATAGGCGGAGCTTTTCTAAAAAGTGAAGCTTCGTTTGTCCGCCATTACTCTTCCCGACACCTGACCGCAGCTGAAGTCATTGACAGAAACTGCAGAAAATTAGACCACTGATTCATAGTTGGTGTATGAGATACGAGGCAAAACACAACTTCTTTAAAAGGCAGCTAAAAAGCTTCAAGAACGTTACAAAGACATTAGCAAAAAAACACCAGTGTGACATGGCTTACTTGTGGCAAACATTTGATCCAAATGACATGAAAATGGGTCCAGGCAAAATGAAATCCTTGAATGAAATGGACCAAAGTTTCTGAAAACCTTAAAATGCCTGTTTGGACTAAGGTTCTTGATGTTAAATGGCTGAAATGCAGTGGAAATGTATTTCAGCCATATGTGTTGAAGTCGAAAATTAAAATTTTAATCAAAGATGAGCAAGTTCTTTAGAAACCATATGCTTAAATGAACATGTCCATGCGTATAGGTATTGCATACATCAGAGGCACCCTTTGTCTCAGACATAAAAGGTATTTTTTTACCACAGAATATTTGATATACTGATGTCTTATGGCGGTGATACAGATTAGTTTATTGTGCCTTACTGTTTCATGTAATTTCTCCCTCTTATATTTATTCTCTTCACTACTCTAATAGACCTCTGAAGAATAAGTCAGAGGTCAAATGTCTATGGGAAATAACATGGCGTTTTAGAATGAGCGTGCATTACAAACTCTGTAGGTGACGAAGAAATAAAGGCTGCTCACGTTTTGAAGTACACACTTTTTCCATCTAGTTTCCTTCTTCAGCGTTGACCTCTTCGCCACCTACAGAGTCTGTTATGTGCGATCATTCTAAACCCTGTGTTATTTCCAATAGACGTCTGACCGAGGGCACCAGGAGCCTCGGAGGCGGGGCTTATTCTGCAGAGGTCTATCCATCTCTTCTCTCAGTCTTCATCTTCTCATCTCTGTCTTCCTCTTTTTTCGTCTTCTTTTTTCAGTCGTCCTGTTATGTCGTTGCAACCTCTTCTATGCTCATTTTATTTTTTTGTTTTATTGTATTATTTTTATTTGATTTTTTATTGTTTTCATTTTATTATTTATTGGTTCTGTATTATTGATTGTTTTCACAATTTAATTCACTGCCATAATGAAAAGCCTGAGTGCCTGAGAAATAAAGTGCGACATGGGTATATATCTTATTTAGTAAATGAATGCATAAGTATTAAAAATATCTCTGAGTTTCTCTCAAAAGAGTTGATGTAGCTCTGAGGAGATAATGGAAGAAAATAACCCTTTTCATAGCAAGAAAAACCGTTACACAAGTAAAAATGCTAACTTAAATAAAACGGACCCAATGGGAAAATAAGGAAGTTAAACAGGATGTCTACTCTCTTGACGACCTGTAAAAAGGGCCGTCGGGCTCTGACCACCTGAGGCTCCGATACTGCAGAGGAAATATAGAACTCCACGTAGAGGCAACGCAGACGCTGTCTATGATGGAGACTCGTGTGAATTTATGTCATTGGCTTTTTCTGGAAGTACTCAAATCTCAAGTCTCAAAGGGCTCCACAGCCTATAAGCAGCCTATACTAAACAGGATCACCCACCATTGGCCAGATACTGAATATTACACAAATATTATACAGTATTACACATTATTATTATACATATATTAAAAAAATGATAAATCAGACCACAGTCAAACACAAGACAACTTGTGTTTGAATGAGGTTAAATTTATGATGTCTTCCCATGAGGTAATGGAACCAAGTGAAAGGCTACACCCACATACAAACACATAAGATGAAAGTCTCATGTCATGTCCTTTCAGAAATAACTATACCCTAGTAGGATATCTGGAGTTGGAATTCTGCAGTCTGACTGAGTGACTGGGTCTCGTGTGGGATCAGATACCATTGTATTACCCCAAGGAACTCTTTTATTGTGCGTACGTGTGTGTGTGTGTGTGTGTGTGTGTGTGTGTGTGTGTGTGTGTGTGTGTGTGTGTGTGTGTGTGGAAGGGGAGGTGGCTGCAGAAGGGGAAGGGGGGAATCATCCTAGGAGAGACATTATATAGAGGCCATCCAAAACATTCCAAAATACACGTCATAAGCTCTGACAGACAGACGGACGGACAGACGGACAGACAGACAGACAGACAGACAGACGGACAGACGGCCTGATGTTAGCTTGCGTCTAACGAGGAAGTCTTTCAGAAGATCTAACATTTTAGGACCTTATAAATCTCGGCCCTGACAAATAGTTGATCTTACTAAAATTAAGACACATTAATAAAAGCTAAAGTAAAACTGAGCATTTTAAAAATAAAAAATAAACTAAAGAAGCCATCCCGCCAAATCTGAAGCTGAGAACACCTTAAGCCAATCAGAATGCTTCAAACTGTAACGTGTGCTGTCGGTAAGTAGAATTAACTGATCTCAATGTTGAAATCAGCAAAAACAAAAAAATAAGAAAAAATAGTTGATTGTCTTTCTGGTTACTGGGCCTCTTTCCATACGACAGACCCGGCCTGTTCTCTCAGCTCGAACCACAGAACACAACTTTTACTCTGGCTCAGTCATGACTCAGCAACTCTTGTACTTCTCTCTGGCTTTCAGTCTCAGGCCTGTTTAAAGGCCTATTTACATGGTAACAGCATCTGGAGGGATTGCTAATGACTGCCAGCTGCCATAACGTACTGTGGTTGTTGTTTGGGCCTCTTTCGGGACACTCAAGGTCACTAAAGTTCAGTGTACCAAACATTGGTTAAATTGATACATGAAGAATACTAAGGAGTGCATATTGGTGTGTGTGTGTGTGTGTGTGTGTGTGTGTGTGTGTGTGTGTGTGTGTGTGTGTGTGTGTGTAGGTGGTGCGCATGTATGTGTGTGTGTGTGTGTGTGTGTGTTGGAAGAGGGGGCGGGGGGGGGGGATTCCAGATAGGTTTTTTGAGGATTTTTCTCAGATTAACATCATTAGATGACGGACAGACGTTGACTCTGTACCATTTGTTGGTCAGATGGTCTGGCAGGTAGTGAATCATTGATGACACCAGTTACTCTGACACCACTTACAGAAAAAGATGGGGTAACCATTTTAACGAGGACATTACGGCGTCCTTGCAAGACCTTGCACAAACAAGAACAGTCTGCTCTTGGATCATGAGTCACTGAATCGTGTGTTTACAGGCTAATTCCGAGACACACAATTACAAAACCCATCTACTGAAATGCTAGGCTATCTTTAATCGCGGATCCAGAGGTCCAGAGGTTTCGACAAGGCTATAGCCAAACTACTTGGGGAGGCGTCCTCCCATAGACCAAGCCTTCCCCGCACGGCACAGGGAGGGAGTTAAGCAGGTTTTCCTGTTTTCTTACGGAGATATCAGGAGATATTAGGCCTATCGTGGAATGCCCTTCTGCTGCAGTTTGAATTTGTAAGGCTTGAATCTTCTGGTCCATATTTTGACAACTTGAATATGAGTAACACCTGCACCTTGAATTGTTGTGCCTGACTTAGTGAACATGGGCCTTATTTTATTTTAAATTGTCTTTGGTTCAACTAATTGAAATGTTATATTTGTGTTTACATTTCCTTGTACAAAATGCAATGGCTTTAAAAAGTCAAAACGTTATGGTTTTGACTGTTTGATGATCTGCTTCTGTAACAGACCACCATATCTTCAAGCCATGAAGGAAGAACCATCAACCTGGGCGTGATGCAACTGGTAAGAGATAACGATCTCAGACTAAAACCAAGTTCAGTGGCTGCTATGAAAAAATAGTGCATAAGTCATGTTTTCTGAATGCAACATTGCCTTTATGGCATTAGGGCAAGAAAAAGGCAATTTCTTGTTCTAAAAAAACCGAGGATCCATCTTGGAGTGGCAGCAATATACGGAGCCCCCCAAGGGACATGGAGGAAAAAAAAATAATTGGTTGAAAATAAATAAATAAATAATGGTTTGCGAGATTTCGCAAAGACTTTGCGAGATCTCGCAAAAGACTGCGCGATATCGCAAAACTCTTTGCGTGATATCGCAAACCAACTTCCGCAACCCTCATTCACCAACGGTCCATGCAACAGTCATATCTATTCATCTATGATAAACCGTACACCAGAAAATAATCATGGAGGAGGATTTAGAGCATTTCCTTCAGTCCAGAGGGGTCCCAAGAGAGGACATCATGCGAATGCAAAGAGACAAGGTGGGCAGGAATTTAATTGAACAGAAGTTGGACTAGGTTCCCTGCCCTGAGTTATGCTAGTCCAACGCTGTAGATGTTGTAAATTAGCTTCAGATATCTTTTAGTTTTCTTCATGAGGGGCTATGTGTGCTTTATTTCTGTCATGTTGCTTCAATAAATTGCATTCATTTTTGTAGTAGCCATGACATGTAATAAGCGGGATAATGTATAGCGAACGGGTCACTTGCTAGAAATAAAGACTGACAAGCTGAAGAGGGAGTTCAGCTTGAAGGTCTTTATTTCTAGCATTATCCCTTACCTTATTACCATTGTAAACACTACTGCTAGTAAATGGATCTTTATACAAAATCAATAACTAAGCAGTCAAGCTCAAGTTAACCTAGCTTTAGTGTGTGTACGTGTGTGTGTGTGTGTGTGTGTGTGTGTGTGTGTGTGTGTGTGTGTGTGTGTGTGTGTGTGTGTGTGTGTGTGTGTGTGTGTGTGTCAATGTGCCATATGAAGTTCGGCCCTTTAGAGAAGTAGTTTCGTCGTCTGAGACGTCTCGCTAGCCTTCTTGACACTCCTATTGGATCGAGCTCTTTTAACAACAACCGCACATCCTCTTTCCCCACACGCAGTCCATGCTCCCTGCATTTAGCGTACATCCATCGGTACCCGTGAAGCTGTCCGGAGTACTGAGGTTGGTGACTAATAAAATCAACCAGGACCGACAGGTCAGAGTACGCCTTGCGGCGAGAGTGTCCCCTATCTCGCATTATCCTCTTGAGATGTCTCTCACTTATCTGGAAAGCGTGCCTACTGGCAAGTATGGATTTGATGTCCGAATATTTGAGGCCAAGCTCAAAATAAACATAGATGAATCTCCCGAACTCCATCGTTGTGGTTGTTAGGTTTTCCTCTGACCCGGAAGTTAAATTCTGACCCGGAAGATGGTTTGCGATATCTCGCAAAGTCTTTTGCGAGATCTCGCAAACCAATTTTATTTTATTTTTTTATTATTTTATTATTATTCAAATAATTTTTTTTCCTCCATGTCCCTTGGGGGGCTCCGTAGCAATCCAGTTCAGGCCATGCTTAGAATGTTATGAAGAGATTTTTATCGTCAATTAAACTTACTTCTTCTGCTTGTTTTAACTACATTGGAAAATAATATTAATAATGATGAATAATTATAATTGTATCTTTTTTGCCGATATGAAATGTAGGTTTTGCTTGACCACTCTTAGCGAAAATGTATTCTGGTTGCTTTCCAAGTTTTTGCGTGGTACTAATTTGTTAATTTTCTTTGTTGAACGATCAAAGCCATGACAGCATAATCGATAAGCATACAACCTTTGTGTTTTAGTCCCTTCCTATCGGTGGTCAGCCATTTCACGTTTACTGTGGTTCAACTGCTCAGGTTGATTACAGTCGAGACAATCGCAATCCCTACAAAGCCCTACCCCAAGGAGCATGATTGGTTCGAAACAGATTGGAAGCAAAAGAAAGGGAAATGCCCCTTTTCACGCAGATTTGAGCTTTTCAAATCAGACTTTAGATGTTGATCTAAAGTCTGATTCGTGAGCCAGGTTTATTAAGCTTCTTTCCCACTAGACCAAAAAGACGTTCACACCCACGAACATCTGGCTTTTGTCTTAAGTGGAAAAGGTCACGATCGTTCCTGGGAAAAATAACTGCAGTAGTCGAGGGTATTCATCATATGATCAGACCTCTTTTCGGGTGCTTTGGAAGTTCTGGAAGTTGGTCAAACAGAAACAGAAAGCGTCTACTGGCGATCGAAAAGGAGTAAATCTACAATTTTTTGTCAGTTTTCCATCATTTAAAACACCTTCATGTCTACGCAAATTTGGGTGGAAACATTTAATTGTTGACCATGGAGGGAGAAGGGCCCAAATCTAAACCTGGAACTAAACCTGCCGGTTCCTGTACAAGCTGAAGAGAGACAGGGGCTGAGATCCAACCATAGTCGCCAGATGGATTCATCGACGCTGAACGTTTCTGTGAACCCAAGCCTGCACACCGTGCTGATCACGTGACCTCACATTCTGTCACGCTACAGCGCCTACCTCTACCTCTACCTCTAGACGCCCACATTGATTTCAGTGGGCGGGAGGACTTTCCTCGACAGACAAATTCCTTCAGCCAATCAGTGAAACAAAACATGTGGCGCCATCCCGGTGCTGTTCAGTGGATACATACGGGATCAAGAAGAACGGTGAAAAACTCAACTAGTGTAAGATCTTGTTCTTGATGAATAGTTGCTATTGAGTCTATTGCTGCTATTTCTGCTATTAACGTGTTCTTGTTTACCGCTCTTTGCTTTGGGAGACGCCATTGTTGTTTTGCCAGCGCCGGCCTGCTAACACCTTTGCGCCATCAACTATGACACAGTCCCTGATTGGCCAAGATTACATCTCGATATCAGGAAATCGATGGGGGCGGTTGGAGGTTCAGACCGATCCTTGTATGGAAACAGAATGTGAGGTTGTGTGATCAGGATGGTCTCCAGGCTCTGCGAGCCCTGGATTACGTTACATCGTACTAACATTACGTACTAACTTTACGTTATGTTTCAATGTAAGCCAGTTCCTCCTCCAGTAGCCATATTTGCCGCTGTGGAGGCTGCAGAAGAAAGCATAACGGACACAGGGACAATTGTAGGCCTGTAATGTTGGTTCAAATACAAAATCTCAATGTGGTCACAATAATAGATTTGAAGAGAATTAAGAAACGGTATCACTTTATTGTCACTGCATTGGATCAAGCCTTTTTCAGGGATATCTGAGTAGGAACTCAGACCGGGGCTGGACAGTTGAGGGGACCCAGGCTGTATAGGGTCCTCCAAACATTACTGGGGTCTGAATGGAGGGAGAGAGAGGGAGATCAGATTTGATTATATGAATGGTTCATTTGTGTCAAATTGAATTGCGAGGCTATAGAGAATCACACAGATGGTTTGCTTCTACACTATTTCCCTTTCAACAGCCTCCTCATTCTGCACCATTCATATCTTTATCCGTGAATTCTCTTAATTCCCCTGAGATCTAAGCAGATTCTGTCAACTTGTGTCTCACCTCTTAATGTTTATTTAACCTACCGCCCCTCCCCCCAACACTGCTGACAGGAGTTGCATTCCTTAGCCCTTATAAACCGGAGCAAAGCATGCAAGGCATACAACTCCTAAAGAATACCCAGACCCTAAAATGAAGCCACAAGATTAACACTATAACAACAACCCCATTCGGAGGGGGGTTTCAAAAACAACAGATGTTCACAAACATTTGTATTCATTAGTTCAAATTATCCAATGTTGATGTGTTTTGAACCCCTAATATAGAGGCAATACTTAAATTTTTACAATAACTGTGTGCCCCTCTTGCCTTGTTTTTGGGTCAAACAAAGATTTGATCTGTGAATGTTTCCTAGGTTTCACCGGGGGGATGAGCAACCACATCCTACTGCGTTGGGTTATTCATTCTGCTCCATGGTAAACAGACTGTGGGTAACTTTATATGGACAGCATGGATCAAAGCAACAACAGAGGTTTTGCCAGAAGTTTCCGGCATCCGCCATCCATGGCTGTTGTTTATACACGGATACCTTATGCATGTTGTATCTGGAATATGATTCGGAATATGAAGACACTGCAACAACTGTTGTAATTCAACCGCGCCGGAGTGCAACATTACTGGAATGTTGCACTCCGGAACATCTGAGAAGGTTCATATTGTAACTTGTTATCTTATTTGAAAACATGAAAAAAACGCTACAGGTTAGACTATCAAGGCAAGTGGTAAGAGTGTTTACATTTTTTTTAATTTGTAGACTTTGAATAAATTGTGGATACAAAGTCTAACTAATATACGCTGCAGAAGGTTTCAAGCTGAAGGTTTATTTGGGCATCGAGAGGATAATCTATCCACATGAATCTATCTACTGGGAATCTTATATTCTGATGAAGGAACAGCAAAATACATCTCGTAGTTTGACCTGGTGCCCTCTTGAGAATAACTTTGTCCCCGGGCAGCAGGGCTGTTATGACAGCTTAATGGGACTACAAATATGCTCCTCTTCCAACTCAAACATCAGACATCTGTTACAAAACTACAAAAACAACGTTCTGTAGAACTTTTCCCCCTGGGTTCAGTTTCAAACAGAACTGAGAAAATTCTGTCAGATTCATCGCTTACTTTTGATTTATACGTTTATCAGAGGCTGAGATTTAAACATTGCATGAAAGACATCTTTCATGTCTGCATTGCTAGTGTTGGACAGTGTTCTACTGAAGTGTTTCTAGACAGCACATGTTATGCCAGGGGTCTGTTTTCACATCCGGTTCATGCATGGGGATGGTGAATCAATTAGAACATTTTGGAAAAACAACAAAAATACAGTAGTTTGTAAATTGTCTTATTTATTATTTATTTAATATTAATTATTTTCTGAAGGGCATTGTAGTTGATGTCTTTAAGTGTGGAAAGCATCGTCTTTGTATTGGGGAAAATGATAACCTTTGAATTTATAGAAATCCATAATGCGACACAATTTTTTTTTTTTTTAAAGTGGCTGTTGCAGCAGCTGTTACGAAACAAAACAATAATGTTTTATTTGGCCGACAGCTTTTGTGGCCTGAAAGCAGTCGATGAATTCATTATTAACATATACTGTGGCAGTTAACCATGAGATGAATGACTGAAAGGCAGGATTACGGTGCACAAGCCAATGTGGTTTAATTTGATTGAGGGTTCTTGACACAGGAACTAACAGGGGGGAAGAACCACCTAGGGCCCGCACACACAGGCAAGGGAACGCGCCACAGTAGGGGATGGGAGGGGGCAATCCGTGCATCCTTCCACTGTTTCACTTTGTCGGTTTTGCAAATTTTTTCTCCAATCTCTACGTTTCTTCCCACACTAAAAGCGCACAGTTTGAGACCTCAGTTCGGTTGCTCTCTACCGGCCATGTGTTTCGTGAGGGGATATAAACCTCCAGGCGTAATGAACCAGATTGTCCCCAGTTGTGTTACATCCAGGTTTGCCGTAGTTGGGCTGGGATGAATCTGTCCTCGCACACGCTTCCTCTCTCAAGGTCTGGGGGCGTGTGGAATGTACGAATGTTGGTTACATCTGAATAAGTAACACAGCGTTCCAGCCGTGAAGTGGGAAAAATGCATAATACATGGTATTTTTGACGGTTGGCATACTCAATAAGCCCAATGGTAGTAGAGAAATATTTGCAATATTAAAAAACCCAGCTTTATAAAAATCCCCAAATTTCATATGAAAATCTGAAGGAGAATAACACAATTTGGTTAGATATATAAAGGCTTTAACAAACAAAGCACATCTGTTATAAACGCATGCATCCGAAATATACAACCGGTTGGTCAGTGCAATAAAAGACAGTTGTGCACCATAGCAGTGGTGCAAAACAGAGGTGTTGTGATGTGCAAATACTTTGGCCTGTCTGAGGCCAAAGCATATACTAAGGTCACTCCTCTGCTACTTTAGTTTTCTGTATACCACACCTTCTGTCATGCTGGACTAAGAACCACAACTCATTTCCAAAAGTAATGTTTATTTTCAAAAAGTTTACTTTACCAACACTGGTTTAATGGCATATATCACTATGTTTAAGTTTACCAAAGACAAACGTTTAATTACCACGTTTAGGTCAATCACAATCATTTCTCTTTATTTATACAGGCACGGCAGAAGGTTCCCACACTTCATAGAGGAGGCCAAACAAATGGCGGCTGGACTCCTTCCATCAGTCTTCAGACTGAAGCGAAAAAAGAGAAGTGAATCACGTTTCCAGTGACAGAAAACAAATAATATATTGTATAGGCTTAATATTGATTTGACTGTTTGATTCTTTTGACAGTGAGTTGGAGCTGATGGCAGTCAGCATGAAGAAGCTATATCCTTAAGATTCTGTAGATTATTTGTTAAATAAATTGTGAGGAAACTTTGGTGTGGTTATTCTTCAATGTATATTTATATCAAATTATGATGACTAAATTATGACTTAACAAAAAATTAAATTTGATTCTATTAGACATATTAAAACAATTACTTAATTCTAATTACTTAATGCTAATGATCAATTACTTAATGAGTAAAGTGTATAATACCCTCAATTCCATTAAATAATTGTCTGCACACTAAATTAGTTTATTTGTCTAAATAACGTTAAAAAAAATTAAGCTAATAAAAATGCTTACTGACATGTCATACTATTGTTTTATTATGTTAGTTTTTTGGTCTCAAGTTTAATAATGCAAAGAAAAAATCCTGAGGTATTTGTCTAAATAACGTTAAAAAAAACTTTTTTAAGCTATACAAATGGTTACTACGTGTCGAAATATTTTTTTTATTTCTTTATGTTAATTCAAGCGATAAATACGTTTATTTGTCTATAAAAATAATATAATAATAATAAATAATCGGAGGTAACTTCCGTCCTGCCGTGTTCTGTCACGCCAGGTGTTGTCCTCCTGGGCTGCAGCTGGATACTATTGGGAAAAGGGGAAAAGGGGCCTAAAAATAGAACACTACAGTAATTACGGTACTTCAAACCCGCGTTGCATTGTGGGTACGGCCGGCGTTTTGCTTACCAATTTGACATTGGGCTGTTGGAGGCTGAGCAGAACCATCGGTGCTGTTGCATACAGTAAACACTGCATGAGATAGGTGAGATGACAGAGTTTATTATTGGATTGCTTTGCATTGAGTCACTTCCCAATATTTGCGGGGAACAGCCCGCGAACTAGTTGTCTGTCGGCTTTGTTATGCATTGTCGTGATAATTTGGTATAGACTCCTTCCAAAGCTACTTATATTTTCTAAATTATAAAACCATGCATACGTCATAACTTCATATATGCACCAATTATTCTCAAATGTTTTGTATCTGGCTACAGAAGAGGATAGCCTTGCTAGCCACCACTAACGTTAGTGGTGTGTAGCTTTTAGTTGTGTAAGTGACTTCCACTCTTGACGGGATCTGAATGTCAATAGGGAATATACGTTTGATGTTCCTGCGTCATTTGTCCCCATTTATAAATCTTTGAGGATGCAAAGAGACCATGTGTTCTCATTATATCTGTCGACTTTCTCAGAATGCTAACTTTATCTTGGAATGCAGTCCAATGGGATGAATCAGTCCAACTCTTATTCAAACCCCTGACGTCTGACTGTCACTGTACCCTGGAGGGCCTAATATGTGCCAATAAAACATCTGAATAAATCGAGAGTGCCATGTTTTTTTTATGGCATGAGACTCGCATTCAGAGTATAAAGTTGACATACCTCATGGGGTCTTGCTACACAACAGTTGTTTCACATTTTTAACGTTTCTTTTAATTGAATAAGATGTCATGGCAGCTCCGTTCCCCACCGTGGCTGCGGAGGGACTCCTGGCCCCACCCCAAGGATGTCCTCACAAGAACCGGGAAGCCCCAACTATGAGTAAAGCTCTTCTCTTTGATTCATATTATTATAATTTCTTTGATTATTTTTGAGTGTTTGTACTGTCTGTATGTGTTCCTTTTTGATAAAACGTCTTTGAGCACCGCGAAAAGCGCTTTAAAAAACCGATTTATTATTATTACTATTATTGTTATGATTATTTTATTGTTTTGGCAATGTCTAATTAAAGTTCCTTAGACCTATGTTTTGTTCTAGGCCTTGTGGTGGTAAGTCTTGCCTCGGTGCGAACTGCTAGTCGCTGCGATAGTTGCTAGCTGACATGTCTCACCGGTCTCTGTTTGAACTGCCAGGTCCCCCTCCGTCGGAATGCCCCATGCACCAACCAACGGCATCAGAGGGCCCCATGCACCAACCAACGGCATCAGAGGGCCCCATGCACCAACCAACGGCATCAGAGGGCCCCATGCACCAACCAACGGTTGCGCCCCCCCCCAGTGTAAGTGCTATGAAGACTTTTCGATCACCAGTAACCTGCTTGATTATACATTATCTTTCTCTAACACTTCCTTGAAAGAGATCGGGGGGCCTATACAGGTCTTGTAATCCCATTGAAAGGTTCTTCTCTGGGATTCTTCTACTTCTCGGGGAAATAAAGATTTATTTGACTTTTACTAGACATATTACAAAACCTATTGTCGGTTGTATTTCTTGGTCAACCAAAAATAAACCATGTTAACGTTGACTCATTTTAGGACTGCAAAGGGTCACACCCAACGCGATCGTCGCTGCCAATTGACTGAGCACTGTGTCTTCGGTCTCACACGATGCTGGCGAATCGAACCCTTTGTAATTTCCCTCTAATTGGTTTCAGACCTCATCACTTCCTGCACACCAAGAGAGGGCCTATGAGTTCGTAGAATGTCCCATGAAGGCTGCAAACAGAGACAAGTTCCCTGCCCCTGACATCAACCCTGCCAACATGGTAACACACACACACACACACACACACACACACACACACACACACACACACACACACACACACACACACACACACACACACTTAGTTTGAGCAATGAAGCATATCTGTTTGCGATTTACAATGAAATCGATAAAACAATAGAAACCTCAAAGGGGATGATCTGTTTCTCCTGCTACCTCTTGTGATCGTCTGCTGTCAAAAGACAACAAGCACCCGGTTGAGTGACTCAGACATTACCCAGTGATGTTTGAGCTGATTCCTCAGTGTCCCGCCCCTTCAGATGCCACCGCCCAATCAGCAGCCGTCGGCCGGACAGCCCTTCTCCTTGTCTGTGAACAGAGAGGAGTCTGGGATACCGAGGGCGGGCTCCGACCAGAAGTGGGTGTACCCCTCTGAGCAGATGTTTTGGAACGCTATGCTGAGGAAAGGGTGCGTAGAGGACTCGACTGCATGCCAAACAACATGGTAGCCCCAAAATATACATCAACAAACAACATGGTAGCCCCAAAAGATACATCACCAAACAACATGGTAGCCCCAAAAGATACATCAACAAACAACATGGTAGCCCCAAAATATACATCACCAAACAACATGGTAGCCCCAAAATATACATCACCAAACAACATGGTAGGCTCCAAAATATACATCACCAAACAACATGGTAGCCCCAAAAGATACATCAACAAACAACATGGTAGCCCCAAAAGATACATCAACAAACAACATGGTAGCCCCAAAAGATACATCAACAAACAACATGGTAGCCCCAAAAGATACATCAACAAACAACATGGTAGGACCCAAAAGATACATCAACAAACAACATGGTAGGCTCCAAAATAAACATCACCAAACAACATGGTAGGCTCCAAAATATACATCACCAAACAACATGGTAGCCCCAAAATATACATCACCAAACAACATGATAGGCTCAATAATATAGATCACCAAACATTATGGTAGGCTCCAAAATATATATCACCAAATAAACAATCAGTTGGATTATTTAACCTGGGATCTGGAAATCAAATAGGTCCACCTACGAAGGTGATCTCTGCATTGGTGTATGATATGTTCTCTTACCTTATGTCATGAATAAGATAAGAGAACTCTTGATTGATCACCATCAACCATTGGGTAAATATCACGACGGGATGGGGTGAAAGCGTCTGATTCTATGATGTGTGTGACTGTCCGCTGGCTGCAGGTGGCGGTGGAAGGAGGAGGACATTAAGCAGAGGGACATGGACAACATCATCAAAATACACAACCACAACAATGAGGCGGCCTGGCACGAGATCCTGAGATGGGAAGCTCTCCACAAGAAGTGTGTTCACTCTGCGCCGCCCGACACACAACCAATATCATCACCGTCACGTAGGCCTCGTGTTCTGCTAGGAACAGAATGTCGTCTGGAATGTAAACCAAATTCTCGATGATTCACGTCAACCTGTGGTTAGAGTGTGGAAACCCAGTTTCCCGTTCCCGGGCATGACCACAAAGACCAGTAATTTGGAGTCAACGACTTCCACAGAATCTGATGTGTGTCCGTCTCTGCGTCACGGTGGACTCTGACCCCTTGTAACGTTTGCGTCTGCAGGGAGTGCCCGTGTGGGCCTTCTTTGGTGCGCTTTGGAGGGAAGGCCAAGGAGCTGACGCCCCGGGCCAGACTCAGGAACTGGATGGGGTGAGTGTGGGGGGCGGGCAGGAATACAAATATAAAATATATGATGTTGATTCATGTAAGAATGACATCATGAATCCCAGAGGGTCTTTACGAAAGGTTAGTTCAATATTCTAAAGGTCGAAAGTAAGCAATCAAATATCGGCCAAGTAATGAAGTAATTACTAAAAGCAATACAAAGATAAGTATTATCTGGTAGTTAATTAGCATGTACCCGCTGCTCAGTAAGTTATAAGAAATATCAGGATGACCGGCTGAATATTTAATGACATAAAACTACTAAACATAGTTTTATGTCTAAACGTGTGTGTGTGTGTGTGTGTGTGTGTGTCTGTGTGTGCGTGTCTGTCTCTGTGTGAGTCTGTGTCTCTGTGTGAGTCTGTGTCTCTGTGTGCGTGTCTGTGTCTTTATCCGTGTGTCCTATCCTGTCCCCTATCCTGTCCCCTATCCGGTCCCCTATCCTGTCCCCTATCCTGTCCCCTATCCGGTCCCCTATCCTGTCCCCTATCCTGTCCCCTATCCTGTCCCCCAGCTACGAGCTCCCCTTCGACAGACACGACTGGGTGGTTGACCGCTGCGGCAGCGAGGTGCGCTACGTCATCGACTACTATGACGCCAGCGCAGTGGCCCAGGGGAAACAGGGCGACACCATCCTGGACGTCAGGCCCGCCCTGGACTCACTGGGCGCCGTCTGGGACCGCATGAGGGTCACTTGGTGGCGCTGGACCCATTGAGCCGGCTCCGGTCCTTCCCGTCTCATCCGTCTCATTCGTTTTAACCCATTCATCGATCCATTACCACTTCACAAAATAAAGGTGTACTTGAATGTTGTATGTTCCTGGCTGCTGGTATAGTGCCAGATTGACCGATGTCTAATTACTGTAATTGATTCCTGGTGCAGCTATACATTATAATGACATCGCCTAACTCCCAGTTTGGTGATGCCAAACTGTAAAAAGTTAACAAAGGATTGTTTTATTATGTATGTATTTGTATTACTACTATCATGTTGTAATACAATGAGTGCAAATATTATAACAAGTTAGTTAGTTGACTGTTTGATGTTGGATTTGTTTGTCACAAGCACAGAAATCTGTCAGGCTTTATTTTCACTGTGTACTGTATATACTTCGATAGACAAGCGGAACCATTGTAAGTTCAAATGTATCTAGTCGGAATCGGATACGTGCGGCAATGTAACAGCAAAATAAAAGGCTTCTGGACGAAATAATATGTTTGAAGTTCGAACAAATATGAATGAATCTCATATTGATCCATGTCTGAATCTACTTTAGAGGAGGCCGCAGTCTTATCTGCAATTTACTGCGGAGATGGAGAGTATCAGTTAATTCAAGTGTCCGGTAGGAAGTTACAGCTGCTTGATAAAATATAATTATATTCAGTTGTGGACAGATAGAAATGAACGACATACACCGTTAAAATAATAGGTGTTATGGTCATCATCGCTAGAAAGATCGTTTCGTTTAAAATATTAAGCGTTTGTTAGTTGTTTGATTGTTTTTGGGTGTCGTATGACTCGTATCCCTCTAGTGGTGTTTAAGGAAGATTACAGCTCCCCTCATGTCCAACCATAAATGCATACAAGTAAAATTAACAAATTATAAAACAAGAAACACAATAAGCCTAATCAATGTTTCAATGTACTCTGCGCCCTCAAACAAGCAAAAACTATAATTTACTTATTTGTGTGTGTTTATTGTGAACATATCAAGTGATGTCATAATTTGTATCGTCCATATTAGATCTACACAATACAAATGTAATTCCCATATTATACCCTTCATGTTACACATTCACCTAAAGGTTTTTAACAGGGCACCACTCTTTCTTCTCTAGCGGATGGTGGAGTGGTGGTCGAAATCAAGACGTGTGTGGGGGATGTGAGACGGGTGGAGTTGAGTCTCTCGTTCAGTCTGCCCCCACAGTACCCGCTCTGTCCACCAGACATCTCCGTCACCTCCCCGGTCCTGTCCCGGGAACAGTGTCAGGACGTCCGGCGGAAGCTCCTGGAGCAAGCAGCAGCCCTGCCCGCGGAGCCAATGGTCCACCAGCTTGTATGCTGGCTGCAGGTAGGGCCTAAAAAAAAAAAAAAAGTTTGGTTCCTGACTGTTGGTTGTCAGTTGAGGTCATGGGTAGGACTGTGGACAGTCCTACCCATTGTTGTGTGCGTTTGTGTGCTCACGTGATGTATGTGTGTGTTTGTGCGTGGCTCCGCGTGTTTAGCAGTCAGGGGCGGTGACCTCGGAGGGGGGTGAAGAGGCGGCTCGGGTCGAGGACGCTGGAGGAGAGGAGTGGACGACCGTGCTGCTGTTGGACCACATGCGCTCCAGGGGGCGCTATGTCAAGATGCTGGAGCGCTGGACAGTGCAGCTGCACCTCACCACGAGGTTACTATCAGGCCGTTGGATTCTGGTCCTCCTACGGGGAGCCAGGACGGACATTAAGGTGCCCGACCAATCCGCGTTTAGTCTGGATGATAAACACACAAGTGAAATCAAAGGAGAATGTTTATTGACTAATATATATTTTTTTTTTTAGGAATTCTGCCATCTTTTGAAGACCGTGAAGGTGGACGTCGATTCATCGGGCAAGAAGTGCAAAGAGAGGATGATGAAGGTGCTCTGTGAACGACCCTTTACTTTCTCCTCTTCCTCAAAACATGGGCTTGCATCCCAGGGATCTGGTACAAAGTAAGTACAATAGAGGATGAGTCTTCAATGTAAATTAATGAATGGCTGCGTTTGTCTCCTTCGTATGTTAAAACATGTATGCATTGATAACTTGTGACGTTTGATAATAGACTGACAAAATAATGATGATAACATCACAGAGCATAGGGATAAGCTCATCATGATCAATTAAGGTACGGCCACACCAAACGCGTTACCTGCGTACCACGCGTATAAAATCGGCAATTTTTCCATAGGGAAGCATTGGTTTACGCGCGTATGAGGTGCGTACACGCGTATCATGCGTACCAAGCAACATTTTACTCGCTGTAGGGGCGTATGAGGCGCGTACATATACGCGCGTATATATACGCGCGTACATATACGCGCGTACATGTACGCGCGTACATGTACGCGAGGAGTTCAAAAAATTTAACTTTTTACGCTCATACGCGCCGCAATAGCCAATCAGCGTTGAGCTTGACCCGACGTCACTGGCAGAGAGTAGTGAGCTTGGACAGAAGCATACGGCCGACATCTTTCTTTATTCTGTGTGGAAATAGTAACATAGTTACGCCATTAAATGCTTTTATGGAAACATTTTTAGCGAGAAATGTGCATTTTACTTTCATAATGTTCGCTCGGTGAATGTGAAGGATGTTTGGTTTGATAGTTATGACGAAGAGGGAACGCTCCGTTCACTTGCATGGACAGAGTCTCTGGTTACTAAAGCAACCTCAACGTCTTGGCGGACTATTTCTCTGCTGATCAACACTACGAATGCTGGAAACACACCAGACACACCATGTGAAGTTATTTAACCCGATTATTGTTATTTATATCCGAGATTATTTAATCTAACCCGATCTAAACTCTATCACCCAAACACGGCGGCGTTTGGGTTTCCTACCTCGGACTCCAGAGCAGCCATGTCCATGGCAGCCACGGCCGGCAACTTTCTTTATTCTGAGTGGAAATAGTAACATAGTTACGCCATTAAATGCGTTTATGGAAACATTTCTAGCGAGAAATGTGCATTTTACTCTCATAATGTTCGCTCGGTGAATGTGAAGGATGTTTGGTTTGATAGTTATGACGAAGAGTGAACGCTCCGTTCACTTGCATGGACAGAGTCTCTGATTGCTAAGCAACCTCAACGTCTTGGCGGACTATTTCTCTGCTGATCAACACTACGAATGCTGGAAACACACCAGACACACCATGTGAAGTTATTTAACCCGATTATTGTTATTTATATCCGAGATTATTTAATCTAACCCGATCCAAGCTCTATCATCCACCCAAACACGGCGGCGTTTGGGTTTCCTTCCTCGGACTCCTAAATCCAGCGCAGCCACAGGCTGGGGGGGGGAAGTTTTGGGCGGTCTCATCTACGCGCGTTTGCGTACGCGCGTATCTGACAATTTTTTACACAAAATGGTCAAGCAACATTTTCGCTGCGTTAAGGTGCGAACACACCAAGCGCGTACCTCGCGTACCATGTACGTGCGTAACGCAGCGAAAATGTTGCTTGACCATTTTGTGTAAAAAATGGTCAGATACGCGCGTACGCATGCGCGCGTAGATGAGACCGTCCAAAACTCCCCCCCCCCCCAGCCTGTGGCTGCGCTGGATTTAGGAGTCCGAGGAAACCCAAACGCCGCCGTGTTTGGATGGATGATAGAGCTTGGATCGGGTTAGATTAAATAATCTCGGATATAAATAACAATAATCGGGTTAAATAACTTCACATGGTGTGTCTGGTGTATTTCCAGCATTCGTAGTGTTGATCAGCAGAGAAATAGTCCGCCAAGACGTTGAGGTTGCTTAGCAATCAGAGACTCTGTCCATGCAAGTGAACGGAGCGTTCACTCTTCGTCATAACTATCAAACCAAACATCCTTCACATTCACCGAGCGAACATTATGAGAGTAAAATGCACATTTCTCGCTAGAAATGTTTCCATAAACGCATTTAATGGCGTAACTATGTTACTATTTCCACTCAGAATAAAGAAAGTTGCCGGCCGTGGCTGCCATGGACATGGCTGCTCTGGAGTCCGAGGTAGGAAACCCAAACGCCGCCGTGTTTGGGTGATAGAGTTTAGATCGGGTTAGATTAAATAATCTCGGATATAAATAACAATAATCGGGTTAAATAACTTCACATGGTGTGTCTGGTGTGTTTCCAGCATTCGTAGTGTTGATCAGCAGATATATAGTCCGCCAAGACGTTGAGGTTGCTTAGTAACCAGAGACTCTGTCCATGCAAGTGAACGGAGCGTTCCCTCTTCGTCATAACTATCAAACCAAACATCCTTCACATTCACCGAGCGAACATTATGAAAGTAAAATGCACATTTCTCGCTAAAAATGTTTCCATAAAAGCATTTAATGGCGTAACTATGTTACTATTTCCACACAGAATAAAGAAAGATGTCGGCCGTATGCTTCTGTCCAAGCTCACTACTCTCTGCCAGTGACGTCGGGTCAAGCTCAACGCTGATTGGCTATTGCGGCGCGTATGAGCGTAAAAAGTTCAATTTTTTGAACTCCTCGCGTACATGTACGCGCGTACATGTACGCGCGTATATGTGTGTGCGTATATATACGCGCGTATATGTACGCGCCTCATACGCCCCTACAGCGAGTAAAATGTTGCTTGGTACGCATGATACGCGTGTACGCACCTCATACGCGCGTAAACCAATGCTTCCCTATGGAAAAATTGCCGATTTTATACGCGTGGTACGCAGGTAACGCGTTTGGTGTGGCCGTACCTTTACGCACGTACATGGTACGCGAGGTACGCGCTTGGTGTGTTCGCTAGTGTTTATGACCTATGGATTGTTTGATTGGTAAGAACAATCTATAGGTCACATGTGCTCTGCTAAAATAAATCAAGGAAGAAATATCTTTCAATCTCAACTGTCATATGATGTGTCATGAGCCACAGTCGAATACAGATATACTGGAGTGGGAAACAGTTTTCCCACTCTTCCTAAATGTCTCCCTCTTTCTCTCTGGATTTTCTCAGACGTTCCGGTGAATCATGTTTTCTGGAGAAGGAGTACCAGTCGACGTTGGAGCTGACGGAGGCCTTCCAGGAGGCCGGCATGGCGGAAATGTACCAGCAGATACTGCCGTTACCAACCCTCTGACCATGTAACGGACAAACTGACAAACTATAGACCAGGAGTCACATGTGGCGGTCTCGAGCTCACCGATTGGTCAAGAGACCAATCAATCAGATATGGAAGCGTGAGATGCTGTTGTTTCTATCAGTTCCCTCAGTTAACTTGAAATGTATTAATATGGATGATATTAAGTCATATAGCAATAATGTTGTTCTCAACTGTAGGGCAGATGCGTTGTCGACTGATGAATGGGAAAATAAAACTTGTCTATCAAGGGAATAATAACTAGATAATAATAACTTAATAATAATACTATGAGTGTTACTGTCGACCGGATGCAGACGAATGGGCTTGAACAAAGAAAGAGGAAACTGTTGAATATCTTTTATTGTAATTTAAGCATAACATATCTTCAACACAGGTAACACTTCGAACATTTGATGACATGTCTAAGGCAAAATGGTCCATGGGAGATTTCATCAGTTTACATCTGATCTCAGACCTGTTCTCAGGTATACAGAAGGGGCTTTTGTATCGTGGTTGGAGGCAAGAGCAGTTCTGTTTTCATTCATCAGTTATTCAATAATTCAATGGTTGTCTTCCCCTTTGGAAGCCTCGCCAAAGTCCTGTACAAGATCTGTAATAAGTGAAACAAGGAGATGGATGTTAAACATGACATTGCAAAGAATTTTTATTACAAAAATTCCTTTGAGCGTGATAATGTTAATTTTGTTAAAGTGATGCTTAGAATCTATATTATAGGTAATATTAAAGTACAGTTCGATGTGTTCAATTTCGAGGTCAAGTAATGTGTTGGCCTACCTGGAACATTTTCATATTCGTCATACACCTGCTGGCGTGCTTGTGTATCAAGTGCTGCTGTAAAAAAACAGAATTGACACAATCAGTGCAATAAAATTGGCAAAATCTAATTGACTTCAGCTTCTTTATCTAATCACAGTATTTTCTTGCTGATTGCTTATTAACTGCCTCACCGTATGCATGTTATTAAACAATTGCAATACCATGAATTGAGAAGAGAGGGGGGGGGGGGTTATCAATAGTTAAATAGTTAATGTAGTAGTAATGATATCGAATTTATTATTATTAATATAAGTAATAATACTCAAATAAGTGCTCTTGCCGATTGGCTCTTGCACTTAACCACCATACGTAACCACCATTAGGAAGGGCATTGGTCCGGTCCACCCGGTACGCTGTGAGACCTACGGCTCAGCGTGGTGAGCTGCGGCCGCCCCCCCCCCCCCCCCCGGCCCCCGCTGTACGTACCTGGCCGGGGGCCGGGGAAGCGCTGCGCTAGCTGGCGCAGGTTGCTGAGGCTGTCGGAGCCCAGCTGCGTCAGGATGCCGGGCAGCAGCTCCGTCAGCGGCACGGTCTCGGCGTGGCCCGTCACGGCGAAGGTGTTGGCCGCCAGCGAGGCCTGCACCCTGGGGTTGTTGAAGTGGATCACCATGCCGTCGTCCTTGATCATGTTCACCTGGGAGGGGAGTGGGAAGGACATGGATCATCTGGACGGCTGGGGGCCCTCTCAGCAGGCTACGATACCGCCTGTTGACAGAGGCGGCATCCTATTGGCACACCGAGGGGACTCTTATCATGGGTCTTTAGTAAACTAAGCTAGTGGAGACAAGACACCTGTGGGAAAATGGCCATTTCATTCAAATTAGGGGGAATTCTTTGATGAATAACATGGAGGACGATCAATGAGGTTACGGTCAACCGCATCCTGTGTGCAAAATCAAAGGGGCTCTTTTGGCTACAACATAGATTTCGATTTATATGAACCATAATGCCAATGCAACAGGAAACGCACAATTTGAGGCTACCCATGTTGCCTACAGATATAGCCTACAGTTGATATGCTGTTCAATTGACTGAATATATTGTTCACACATGAACATTTACATGACCCACGCCTATCTTGAAGTAGTAAAAGCTGACTTTATGAATAGAATAGGACACTAGAAAGCCACACCTCTTCTATCCCTGCAATGTTGTTCACCACCAACTTCTTCAGAGAACTCTGGAGCTTCTTGTCTTCCGCTGTGGCGGTTCTGTGGACAATCTTCTTCTTCCTGCGAGGGGTTCCCTGATGACAGACGATGTTAGCCATGATTAGGGAAGGTGTAAAAGAAAAGGAAGCTTCCTACGACATTTTATACAAATGTTAAATATTTTAATCATGGCTTCATCACTACCGTGGAAGCTAAAGAGCTTGATCAAGTTCATATTAACTTAACACATCATCTAAAAAAAACATGCTAAACTCTCCTACCCAATAAGCCCAGCCCTGTTCCTGAACAATTAGGTTCCCCGTAAAAGGGGGAATCTAGTGCGCAGCCGCAGATAGAGGAAAGGCCTGACGGCAGAACTATGAAAACATGTCACTGGAGCCAGATCAGTGCTGCTGCTCCCATCCCATCACATAAAGGGAATGCTGAGGTCAGGAAAAACCAACTGGAAAGTCTTTTGTGACATTAGCCGCTTTTGACAAAAGCAAAGCAAATCAGGAAGCGACTGAAACAGAAAAATAAATCCCACATATTTTGGTGAAATTAAAATGCATTATGTGTACATTACCTTCCCTCCTATCCGGACTTGTGATTGAAGTTTGGCAAGCTTTTCTTGATTCATGACAACTGTTAAAAAAAAGAACATGCAAAAAAAACGTAAGAACAAAAGCAAAATCTAGGGCTGATAGACTCGAATAACCTTCTGGGGAAAAACACAATTAAAATGTTTATTTGACCTTACAATGTATAACAATTAATTTAAGTTTCAACCCAAATACTCAATACATTTTCTTTCAAACATTTCACATCACACACTACTGGAATTTTTTAGTTGCCTCACAAATACACACCAGTAACGACGTTCAGACTAAGTTACACCAGTTATGTGTTCATAAATCAACCACCAAGCTAATCTACAACATCACAATAAATAAGAAAATGGCATCTTAAGTTGACTTGTGACATTTAAGATTGCTTAAATAAAAAAAAAACATATTTATACCTCAGGATGTTTCAGCAGTCCAATAAATGCTGGTCGTCGGTGGACTCACTGCCGGGCAGAAGCTGTTGGGAAGTGATAATAACACGCGGTTGTATGAATTCCCAGGCTCCATGTCATGTGTGTTACAGCAGGATTGTATCCTCATAATTGGTCACCAGGTGGCGCTCGCGTTCACATTGGCGCATACAAAAACAGAAACGCAAAACGGGAGAAACCGCATCTCTTTTCAAAGTAAAAGTCTACAGTCTCGCATAAACCATCAGAGATCACTCAAGTGAGAAGTACCGACTTTTACTTTGAAACTATTTGTGTCGTCCCTCCTAGCTCCCTACAGTCCTCTAGTTGTCCAATAACTTCCAGTTCATTCATTGGTTGCGGCACTAACCCTTCGTCGGATATCAAGTAGCCATAGTTGCAAGAAAGACCAGTCAAATATGCAGCCTTCTGTCATGAATGTTGTGTTATGGTCCTCCTTTCAGGTTTTATTTTCTTTGACCTATTTTAACGAGGTCGATGCTTCAGCTTCGAGCCGAGGTAAGTCTTTTTTTTACTGTGTGCCTTGTAGCCAAATTTCAGCTGTCGGTAGCCCGCTGCAAAGCTACACCGCTGCTACACCGACTTTGCAATGCAAGTTTACCTAATGTTAAGATCCTGGATCACGTATCCTGGAGAGTTGACCCAGATGACGTGTGTAGTCCGCCTTAAACCACATCTTTTTTTGTTATCAGAGCGATATAACGGCGACCACTGGTTAAGTACCCAATATGTATTGCAAATTCACATTCAAAAGTCATTCAAACCCGTCCTGCAAGTTAACAAGTTGCAGCATTGAGAACTTCTTCCATGAAGTTGATATTCATAACGCTAGACAAACCCATTGTTCACAGAATAAAGACACACCCTTACTCCGAAAGGTAAAACCAACAACTGTTGTTAAACAAGTGTACTTCCCCACAGGTTTTGGAGATAACATCAGCTGGAGAACCCTTGACGATGGGAAGAAGGAGGCCGAGGCCAGGTGAATTGGAGAGCAGAATAATAGCGGAGCTCTTGGTGTCCCCTCTCCTATGTCCGCTCGAGGAGCAATCCATTGTTTGCAACAAGTGTCATAGTCTTTTCTTTCTCTTCTTCTCTTAATTAATAACCGTTTAACAAATGGCCATCTCATGTAAGTTTTTTTTTTTTAAAGTTTGGGGCCCCTTATTACACATGTCCGTATTCATTGATGTTATGCCCTTCATTTAAGCACACAGGATTTCTGTACTTCCTTCAAATGCCGGCTATCACATTACATATAATGTATTGTTAAAGTTTGGGGCCTCTTACACATATATCCATAATCTTTTATGTTATGCCCTTTATTTTAGCAGACTTTTTAGCAGTTATTTCTGCACTTCCTTCAAATGTCTTTATTGTGGTCTACATTGCACATTCTCTGCAATGAGTGGCAAACTGGTTTCCGTCTTTGCTTTAACAGTGGTCTTCCAATGATGGTCATCGTTCACAAGACTTGGTGCGGAGCCTGCAAAGGTAATAGCTAGTTTGTTTTATTAATGTTTTTAGATGTCTCGTTGGGATCCTTGTATTGGATTCTTATGTTTTTATACGCCCTGTTATCGGAAATGATGTTTTTGGATACTGTGTTAATATTAATATGGGACATGGTTGCTAGAGTAGATGCATCAAATTGTTACACATGCTGTTGAATTGTACATGAGAGATACAACCGCCTAACTCCAAACCAATACTCACTATATGTTGTTGTTGGGCCTTCTTGCCAGCCCTGAAACCTAAATTTTCAGAATCCAAGGAGATCTCTGAGCTCGCTCACAACTTTATCATGGTCAACCTGGAGGTAAGGCAGCACCTTTTATCATTCACAAAACAAGGGCTCCTTTCTTAAAGTGATGGACAACACGGTCTAAAAAAGAAAAATGGTCGCTACTAGCAGAACCTTTTCCACTACACCCCAACCTAATTTATTTTCAGGGAAATGTCAAAGTATATGTATATGCATGTCAAAGTCAGCTATTGAACTCATGATTTGAAGGGTTGTGATCTGAACGTTCTGTGTAGTTTGCTCTTCCTCAAAGCCTGAAACGCTGTAGCTTCTTACAACTGCGCCCTCACGGTATTGTGAGTCGATGGTTAATGTTCACCTGCCCGACTACGTGGCCAGGATGAAAACTGGACTGCACCCGTTAAATCAACATGGAGGTATTCCGTAGACCGACTCAAGTTGAGTCAGCAGTGGAGTTGACGGAAAATAATTGTATGATGTGAAATGCACACATTAATAACATACTAAGAGGTAAATGTCAGATTTATATGGTCCATCACTATCAATTAGCTTCCATGTTTATTTTTATTTTGACCATTGCATTTGTGATCCTGTTCATTATGCCCTTTTAGTATTTTACTGCTAAACCAAGTATTGCGTCATTAGCATTAAAGTCGCTATAGGTATGTTTTGAGGGTTGAAAAGAGAAGTCGAGGACTACACTAACAACATGGTCCCTCAACATGATGCAGGCAGAATGGGTTCCCAAAACCAACCTGGGAACTAAATCACCGTCTAAGACTTAAGGGGCAGGCGCAGTCAACCAGAAAAGATTTCCTCCGAGAATTTCATTCTCTCACAGATGGCTAAGGCATTTCTAACAAATTAATCTCAAAATATATCTTAAATCTTACCTATAATGATTTGGAAGATCCATTTGTGTTAAACAAATGTTTAGAAGACAATATAGTGGTCCTAACAAATGAATGGAATGTAATACTGCATAATAATATACAAAAAATTATTCCTCACAAATTTCTCAGACAATGTGCCTCTATATAAAAGAAAAATGATGTGACAAATGTGAAATCAATGCATCTGTAATTGGTCGTAACTTGTTTAAATCCTCTGGCATGGCTTGAAAAGTTGGATATATATATATATATATATATTTTTTTTTGTTAAAACAATTAAAAACCAATTTTATCTCATCTCACCAGGATGAGGAGGAGCCGAAAGACGAGGCGTTCAGCCCAGATGGGGGGTACATTCCTCGCATTCTTTTCCTGGGTAAGTGGCCTTGTTCTTTTCATTCTCAGGAAGACTGTTTTGTTCACTGAGGTCCTTGGAACCACCAGCCCAGTGGCCCTGGCCAGTGAGTCCCCAGTGGCCCTGGCCAGTGAGTCCCCAGTGGCCCTGGCCAGTGAGTCCCCGGTGGCCCTGGCCAGTGAGTCCCCGGTGGCCCTGGCCAGTGAGTCCTCGGTGGCCCTGGCCAGTGAGTCCCCGGTGGCCCTGGCCAGTGAGTCCTCGGTGGCCCTGGCCAGTGAGTCCTCGGTGGCCCTGGCCAGTGAGTCCTCGGTGGCCCTGGCCAGTGAGTCCTCGGTGGCCCTGGCCAGTGAGTCCTCGGTGGCCCTGGCCAGTGAGTCCTCGGTGGCCCTGGCCAGTGAGTCCTCGGTGGCCCTGGCCAGTGAGTCCTCGGTGGCCCTGGCCAGTGAGTCCTCGGTGGCCCTGGCCAGTGAGTCCTCGGTGGCCCTGGCCAGTGAGTCCTCGGTGGCCCTGGCCAGTGAGTCCCCGGTGGCCCTGGCCAGTGAGTCCCCGGTGGCCCTGGCCAGTGAGTCCCCGGTGGCCCTGGCCAGTGAGTCCTCGGTGGCCCTGGCCCCGTTATGTTTACCTCGGATTAAGTCACTCTAATGGTATTGTAGACATTTTTATGTAGAATGTGTTTAATATTTTCAGTGCTATCATGATCTACTGCAGAATAGGCTTGTATGGTTCGTATTATTGTGTATGAAAATGGAATCGAACATTAATATCATCATATTTGTTTCAGATCCCACTGGTGCAGTTCACCCGGAAATCACCAACAAAAATGGAAACCCCAGCTATAAGTATTTCTACAGCAATGCGGATCACGGTGAGACGTTTGTCTCTTTGAATACTCCTGACTTCTGTAACGGGGATTAAACAGGCGTGTTTTTTTTTTTTTTTTTAACGGTTTCTCTTTCCTTTCGTTTGTGACAGTCGCTGCCGGTATGAAGGAGGCTCAGGAGAAGCTCACGGGAGACGCCTACAGGCAGATCCACGTCGGGGACGAACTCTGAGGGGCGCGAGACGGGCAGACGGCGTCAAGGGCTACCCTTCCATAGGCCCGAGCCCAATCCTGCCCCAGGAATACACCTCCCAACCTATAGCACCATGCCATTCATCACAAGTTCACTTTGGTTTCAGAATAACGGTTTGGTTTTCAAGTAGGTGGAACTTAATAATATACTTTAATCTAACTTTGGCCGACGGCCCAAAGCTTCAACCGTTTCACGGTTAAGGTGCTCGAGTCGGGTGATTCCGTCCCTCGTCCAAGACTTCATCATCATCTCCCTCTCTAGTTTCTCTTTCGTTATTCTGTCCCGTTTGTTTCTTTGATATGTTCGGTGTTGGCGAAATGCACTGTTTTTGAATAAAGTGCCATGCGTCTTTCCTCTGTAAGAGGTTGAAAGCCAAGTCGACTAGCTAGCCGAGGGACACCGCAGTATTGGACAATACATCCATGCCTTCACACGGGACTTCATAGTTAGTAGAGAAATGATCTACATGCTAACTTTATTGTGCTTCCAAATCTTCTACAGGACTGAATGATGCGATGTGTCCCGTCTAAAGGGGCCTTTGCTTTTTAGGTCTTAGTTTCATAATGACGGTTAGTATGTATTATGAGTCCAAGTATGTTCAATATTTGGTTAAACTATACTTGTTTTACCTAAAGTCAAAGTTTGTCAGTTGTCTGTGCTTCTGTTGAGGTTACATTGGCCTTGTTTTACCTTCTTTCAATGGATGAAAATGTGCTATTGGTGTATTTTATACTCCTGTGCAAATAAAGTGTTGCATTTATTTGATTAAAACCAAATAAGAGCACACACGTAAGTGGACTTCATTTATTCTCTACACAATAGGGGTGCCATATGGGTATGTGAGAAGGCATTTCTGAAAATAAACTATCAAATCACTAGTTGAATTTAGTTTGCCAGTGAATCCACGATAATGGATCAGACCTTTATAACAGCTTAATCAGAAGACGCAGGCTTTATGATGAGCCCTCGGGACTACAATATTTTCCAGCATTTAATTGCCACAGTTAAAATTTTAAATTACAGAAACATTACATCTAGTATACCATGAAACAAGATGCTAACTGTACACAAAGGGAGAAATGGACGGCTAGGTTTCAGAAAGATTGTCACTGAAGAAACAATATAAAGGTCAAGACTAATGACATGATCACAACGCTGGCTTAAACAAATAAGGGTGGCAACTGTCTGTATCGCCAGGAGAGGGGGAAGTACATGGACGATTTTGTACACAAATATTAAAACCAAAGTTATCTTTTAAAAGCTTAGCAGCATTTCAAGAGATACAAAACTTTTTTATAAAAAGCTGAATTTTCTTTCATTCATATAGTGATATAGGCTGCATCTATAATATGAAATCAGGTCATGGACGATATACATCTGCAGTGTGTATACTATGTACCATTCGTAACAAGTGCACGAAGAAGACGTTGACTAGGTCAGTTCATAACGGGTAGGTGTGCTCTGAAAAGCACGAACGGAGCAGCCCTTTTCTCTACACTTGGGGAGGAAGTGAGGGCTTTACAAACAAAAACATGGACATTTACCACAAATTTCGTCCGTGCCCTGAGTTGCTGCACTCCAGCGTACATTTAGTGAATATCTTATTTTGTTAAGATAACTCGGGCACAACCGATGCCTGGTGGCTCAGACCCTATCCCGGTCATTCCTTGGAAGAGGGTCCAAATAGTGAGTTCGCCCACCCTGCCTTTCTCGCGCTTTGCGGTGAGGTTTGTCCCGTGTGCTTGCAGGTGTGGGTGGCGGGGGGGATGGAGGGGGGGGCAGGGTGGTCTTGAAGGAGGAGCTGCTACGGGCCTCAGAACCGTCCCTGCCTGGCGTCCCCGATGGCGCCCCAGACGTCGAACACAAATTCGTCGGGGAAGGCGAAGTCCCCGAGCGCCTCGTCCAGCGCCATGGCGAACTCGTCGGGGTTCTTCTTGTCGCGACCGACCTCCACCATGGTGGCCGCTGGGGGGGGGGGGGGGGGGGGCGGGGGGGGGGGGGGGGGCGGTACATCGGTACATCGGTTAATCACAAGAGTCACACAGTTATAGCATAATAAAGAAACGGGAGCATGGTGCTTCAATAAGCGGAGACCTCAGGACTTGTGTTTGTTCTTTCATGGTATTGACTAACAAACAGGTAAGGGTCATCCGGATATACCTCCATCCCCGTCTTTTATGTAGAGATCATTTGCATAATAAAGGCCATTAGCTTCCTTATTATAATGAGTTTGATGATACAAATAAGTATCTTCCCAAAATACACAAACCCATACTAAGGTCTATACCGTACTTCCATAACAATGACGCCTTCATAAAAACAATGTGCGATATTCCCCCCCACCCCCCCCTAAGGAAACAGCTCTCTTAGTTCCAAAAACAACAGGTTGCCTTGAATAATATCTTGAACATCAGCAATGTCCCGACAAAGCAGTGGAGCCAAAGTGTGGGAAGGAAGTTACAATAACAATCAATCAGCACGCCCGCTGAACGCAGTCGGCCCGCTGAACGCAGTCTACCCACCGAGCTCCGTGTCCCTGATGCCCATGTAGCTCTCCAGGAGGTCGTCCACTTTCCTCACGGCCTTCTCCTCGAATTCTGTGGGCTGCAAAATATACAACAGGAAGAACGTCAACGATGCAACGATGTCACTCCAACGGCAAGCTCAGCTTGAAGCAATTACTAGCATAACCAACGAGTGAGCGAGCGGCGCACACTTCACGAGTGTGTAGGACTTCCGTTACTGACGTGACGTCATGGCAATAGTACTATTGCCAATCTCGACAAACAAGCCAGCGTTACTGTAACGCAGCTGGCGGTAGCACAGCTCTGTTTTTGTGTGTTTTCGTGAAAGGCACGCATACAATTTTAACGGGGCCTTCACAACGTCCCCTTTTGAGGGCCTACACGTAGAAGCCAGAGATGAGAGCAGGACGTCGGCGAGAGCCATACCAGGTCCTCGACTGTGGCCGGGCCCTTGGCGCGCAGCCGCAGCGTCCCTCTGCCCGTGCCCATCTTGTTCTCACTGGCTGGTTTGGCGCCCTTTGACCTTGGCTCCAGCATCTCTGTGAAGCAGGAGACAGAAATGTTAAACGCGCGTTTAAAAAAGCCCCCTTGCCATCATCCACCCACAGCCTTATGTCTTTGCACCATTTATACTTTCAACATATGATGCCAACCTCGGTTCCCTCCTGGCAGAGAGATGGGGGGGGGGGGGGGGAGTGGGTGAGAAAAAAGACGAGAGTGCAAGACTGCATGCCATGGATGGCTCCTTCGCACCGTGCAAGTCGTTCGCCATTCATCCTAAAGTGTCGCGTGGCGCAGGTGAACCGTGCGGACGTGAACGGCCTTCACGCGGGTCACAGCGCCCCCCTGTGGTGGAGTGGACCAGGCTCCCCGGGGACTCACCGAAGGCCTTCTTGGGCTCCACCAGCTTGAGGGTGAAGGTCTGGTCGCGGGGCAGCTCCTTCAGCATGCGGGCCACCTCGTAGTGCCGAGTGCCCACGATGTTGTGGCCGTTGATGCACTCGATGTGGTCGCCCACGCAGATCACCTTCACGTTGTCCACCAGGCTGTTGTCCTTGATGCGCTGCCGGGACGACACGGGAGGAGGACGAGGGCAAATTGAAGGCAGAGATATTGGGTGGTTGATTGAAATGGGTGGAGTAGGAGGTAGTAGGTGGAGGAGGAAGGGCGAGGCGGGAGGCTGACTTGTGCGTCTTTGATTGCTTGCTTGCAATGATTTATTGAAAATAGGAAATGAGGCCTAACCGCTTAATCATAATTGGATACTTAATGCTTTTATAGTGACCAACTGTCCCTGCAATGATGCAGTTCTTCTGCACCGTCACTGGGAGGCGCATGTGAGCAACAGGGTCCACTTAGCTGATGAATAAGCTCCTTAGACCAGCCTCATTTGTGCGGGGTATAAACACACTCTAATAATTATAATAATCTTAATTATAACCACAGCACGTATTGTGATAGTTGAGTTATTTAAATAGCCCCTACTATGATACCATGTAATCAGGGTTTAGCATTGAATCATTGTACTTGCATCTGCTACATTCAACGCTAAGGCTTTAGCTGTTAACATTTGTTTTCTGACCTTAAAGCTCTTTAACAGAGGAGGACAATGTAATTGTCGACAGTAAACATACAACTGAGATCCAAAATAACAGAAAGGCCATTGTTAATAAAGCCAGAGTTCACAGAATAACGATATGAAGGACATTTCTTCTCTAATTACATCCAGGGCTATTTTTACATTTAGTTGCATGTCTCATAGGACGATTATAATAAGCAATTCTATCTCAGATGTCTTTTTAAGAAGCCAATATTAAACCCACCCAATAGGGTTGCAGGCAGCACAAACAATAAGCTAGTGCACGTTTATCCCACCCAGACAGCTTTACTGGCCGACATTCTGACAACCTTTCGCGATTAGCAAAGCCCTCCTTATAAACCAAACGGCAAGCAAAGAACGAGAAAGGCCTGTTCCAGATGGGCCTACGATAACAGCGGCTCCACGAGGATACTAAAATGCTTTTGATACTCTTCACCAAGTCTGGCACAAAATTCAAAAGACCTCATTTCCATTTAGGGAACCGCACTTAGCATGGAAATGGAGCCTCATTGGCCCACCAAACCCACGGTCCACCTGCCAGCTGCCCACCTTGATGAAGGCGAACCCAGCCCCGTTGTCGGTGATGGTGAGACCCAGTGCGTCCTCAGACTTGAACACTTCCACCTCCTTCTTGATGCCCCTGACGTGGGCAAAGATGAAGTCCTCCAGACCGATCTGCCCTCCCAGCAGCTTCTCCATGTCGATCTTGTGGGTGTTCAGGGTGCAGAAGAGGATCTGCACGCACACACGGAAACCACACGACACTTTCCATGAACAGGATATACAATAGAAACACTGATGTCTGTTTTGAATACCACAACAATAAATGGAAGAGCCTGATTGTATAAAATTGTGCAACCGCCACGGGCCATTAATCTATGCCTGCCAACTTTCACTAGTATCTGGTGACAGAATGATTTGACTGCCAGGCGAGAACTGGTTCAGAAAGCACAGGAAATAAGGCCCAACCATAGAAACCCAATTGGTCACACGTAAATATGAACACATCAATGAAAACCTAGTGTTGTATCTGGGCCCAGCCGAACAGACAGACAGTAGTCTTGTCAGCAGACGGTCATCTGAGACAGCTGTGTTCATCCTGTGACGGGAGTCCCCAGGCAGGACCAAGTTAAGATTAAACGCATTCCAAGGGAACGCGGCCAGAGATGTGGAAATCTGGCTTCACACCTTAAAGCTGAAATACCACGTCAGAACAGGAGGCAACGTGCTGTGTGCGTGTTAGTTAGAAAGTAGCTGCGCGAGTCCAAGTTAGAAAGTGTGTGCGTGTTAGTTTGAAAGTGTGTGTGCGTGCGTGCGTGCGTATCGTCAAGAATAGAACATCCCCCCCCTAATCATTTTTAATGATGAACCATTTATTCCACAATGCATCACCAGCCTATTAATAAACCTCCCTTTTAATTGCAACGCTTATGCAATCATGGACCCCACCAACCCATACCTCCAGAGACACCTTTCTACTTCTGAGTGAAGCTGAACTTGTGGTTACAACTCCCTGTGAGAACTAAACTAACATGCTTAATCTACACCTAAACGCCCACAGTGCCCTACACGTTCTCTGGCAGCAGCAAGGCAACCCGGCCAGCCACTGAAGGACCAGCACTGAGACACACACACACACACACACACACACACACAGTCACGTTGCTGTGGGTTACCAGAGTATAAAAGAAAGGATTAGGAAAGAAACAGAGAGGGGGGTTGGTGTTGGGGGGGGGGGGGTGGCTGAAGTGGCAAGCAGAGCAGAGCAGCTGAAGTTCACTCTCCCTCCCTCCCTCCCTCCCTCCCTCCCTCCCTCCCTCCCTCTCTCACCCTCCCTCATCGGTCTGAGTGTTTGGGATTACCACCGATGGGCAACGCACACGCGGCGTTGCCAAGGCTACTGCTAGAGCCACGCCCCTTCACCCGTCCCAAGAAGGACGCCACACACACACACACACACACACACACACACACACACACACACACACACACACACACACACACACACACACACACACACACACACACACACACACACACACACACACACACACACACACACACACACACACACACACACACACACACACACACACACACCTATGAAGCCTGTCTGGTCCATTCATGAATCGCGAGGGCAATAAGCACCAGATGGATGGACAGCTTACCATTCACCTGAAAGGAGGCGCTGAACAAAGGACCATGTGTCTATCTGCTACTCATTTCCATCATATTTCTTTCAAAATGGGATTTTTTTAGCCGGTTTCTAGTAACACAGAACAAATTGATTTACAGAGAAAACACTTGAGCGTTTTAGGCATCCATGATGGGATAGGTTTGTATTTAAAAATAATTGCAACGTTGTAAAATAAACACCATTCAAAAGAGGCAGCGTCAGTCAAATTGATTCTAGGTAATAGAACGAAAGTATTTCTCATCCTGGTAATTAAAGGGTCGGTCTGCATTATTGGATTAGGCATTACAAGAAACCCCTTTACTAACTTTTTGAATGACTGTCAAACCATAATAGACATGACATAGGAAACAACACGATCAGCATTTAGGCCACAAATCATTCACCTTAATGCGGATGTAGGCTTTTATTTCCCTGAAGTACATAACAGAAAAATAACAGCAATAGGGAACTGAATAAGCAGAGGGTCAAAACGTTTATAGCCGTGCTTCAACACGCAGTTATGGTAAAGCATTGGGTTAACAAAGGACAAATTATGAAAGCTAAACAAGTAAACCCCAGGCACTCCCATCCTATAGAGTCAGTAGATTAGTCAAATAGTATCCAAGGTTGGCAGACAACCCCCAAGTCAAATTCTCCTCCTCCTCCACCCACCCCACCCACCCCACCCCACCCCACGACAGGAAGGTGCAGACAGACGAAAATAAGGAACACCCGCTCGCTCTCGTTTCTCGTATTGTCTTGCCGTCCGTGTCATCACCAGTGGTGCAACCGTCCTCCGATAGACCGACGGTGAGCTCCTTCTTACCACACGTTGGCCTAGTGATGAGCGTAGCTCCTATGGCGCCGTGTGTCGGGTAAACAACCACTTAGAAGCCCCATGTATCTCCTCGAGGCTGAGCCGGCAGCTGGGGTCAGGCCTTCAGCACACATCACCATCCCCTCCTGGCTGAGAGCGTGTGGATATAGGGCCGTACACGCGGACACACCGGGAACACCCGCGGGCCTTTTGTCAAAGAGTGTTATTACATCGATGCTAAAAAAGATTTAGCCTCTGTGGCCCCAAAATAGATTTTTATTTTGAATAGCAGTGTTTCCTTGTACTAAGCATGAAACCAAATGGAGGATGATTGGTAGACGGTTAGTTAATGGGCCTAGTATTGGTATAAAAGGTACCCAAACCATTTCACAATGATGTTTGTACATTTATAAAAAAGGACATGTATGTTAGTGTGAAATTAACATTTTGACTTCCAGCATTGTGCAAAAGGATGGCTCTACCAACAGCGACAAACAACGAGTCCTTCAAGTATAAAATACCTCAAGACACCCCTTGTCACTCACTCCTACACTCCTGTCCATCAAATATCAGTAGGAAAGTACAGCTAGGATTAGTTTGTGCCCAAGGCGATTCAGGTCAACTCAAAACTCTAGTCTGCAGGTTTTTGAAAAGGGTCAAATAGTTCAGTAGCCTGTTTTGAAACGGGTTTGGGAGGATAGTATCTTGTATGTTGTCTTGACTTTACACACATCCTAGAAGAGGAATCTACAGGTTGTGTGTCACACACACACACACACACACACACACACACACACACACACACACACACACACACACACACACACACACACACACACACACACACACACACACACACACACACACACACACACACACACACACACACACACACACACTCAGTGCCAGCAACTGCCTCAATCTGATTTGGCTCCACCAATTCAGATTGTTACCTCTAATCTCCCTGATTAATTAAGAATTGTTCCGCTTGAAAGCTCGAGAACAAGTCACACGAACTGCCCGTGGAGGCTTGACCTGGGAACTGGGCTCCATAATGTGTGGGGTCACGACGGAACGTCAGACGGGCTGAAACACTGAGCGTCTGCCCGATACAAAGTGAGAATAGATCATATTCAAAGTCCTAGGCAAATGGGAGGCTTTGCCAAGAGGCCAGGAAGCATGGCGTGTACAATGGTGGACAGGTTTGCAAAGTTGACCGGCCACACCTAAAACCCTACACCTGAGAGCACAAAGAGAAGACTTTGACCTGCTGTTCCCAAACACATTAAAGAGATCTCTTTCCATGGACGATGATTGCAGTCATCATGACGTAAGCCATGCAGTCTGTGTGTCCATACTGGTCATGTTTTATGCGATACAGAAACTACTTTGACAGCCTTGCCATATATCATTCTATATCATTATGTCCGGCTTAGTCTTGACAATGCATCGGTGATGTCATAGGCGGTTTTCTTATGGTATTAGTGACTGCTATGTGGAAATGCCACCAGCCTAATCCCTGAGCACTTACCAGAAACAACAACTCATGATGGTGGTCTTTAGTATGAGATGCAGGACCAGTCTCTCTGGACCAGCTCTATTGCGTTCTTCTAACCTCGATTATACTAATGGACTTTCTAAGTAAAATGTGCTTGAGGCAAACTCGACAGAAATCAGAATGCAGGCTAGAGCCGACTGATCCCATAGTGTACTGTAAAAAATAGATAAAAAAACATCTCACATTGGATAACAAGAACTGAGTCAGCTTGCAGATGCACAAGAGTTCAAAGTACTACGGTGTTCCTCTTTGAGAGAGTGCTCCACTCATCAAATCATCCTCAATCAGTAGCCATTACGGGCGAGATGAGCTCCAGTCAGTCAACCACACATTAGCATCCGCCCCCCCCCCCCCCCCCCCAAAGGGTAGTTGTTGGGAGGCACAGTACAGAATGATTCTAAACTTCATCCCTATATTACCGTTTGAACGTTCCCTCATGCATTGCCCTGGCTCTTTTTGGTAAGAATTCTATGGCTGACACAGTATGCACTTTAACTCCACAACAGCCTGAGGCCTATCCCCGCCCTCACGCCGCCAGGTCTCGGTCATTAGCTCTGACCTGCAGCCATTTGGTTCTAAACCATGATAGTTTGAACCATTTCTCAACAATGTAGAAATAACTAGAATGCTTAAAGGGCTTCAATAAACACCGGTGAACAGCACAGGTCAAACGGTCCTTTCAGGGGGCGGGTGGATCCGTTTGTGTTAATGTGGAGGTGGATGCTTCCATGGGCTGTGTTGGACTGGGGCCAGGCTGTGGTGGGAGAGTTATCTCCCAGTTCTGCAGGCTGTGCCCACTAAGCCGGACGCGGGGGGACTTCCTCTGGGAGAAGCCGGTGAATTTGGTAAAAGTTCCGACATCACATCGCTAGCACTGCAATGCTTCAGTCTCAACCTCTGTGCCACACGCCCCTCACTTGCTTTCATTATTGCCTTGCCGTGCAAGTTGACATGATAACACACGCACAGACACATCTTCAGGACACAACAACGTAGTGATAAAGATGGGTGGGGATTATTGAGAGAAATTGCGATAATGATACGAGGACAGGATTGAAGTCCACTTCCAATTATTGTAGAATGTTAAGTGCCTGGACAGAAACTCATTGTCATTTACGGTCCTTATCCAGTGTTTGTTCTTATATCAAATATTGGCCAATTAGGGAGTGAGGAGCCAGAGCCTAGCCCACTTCAGAATGAGCCCAAGGCTGAGTCACAAACTCACTAGAAGTAACATGTAATTTGCAGGGTCACACACACAGAAAGGAAAACAATCCCAGCAGTAAGATTGCAGCACATTCCGTGTTGGTCTCTCACTGAACTGTGGTTAACCTATGCTTTGGGTTAGGAGTGATATACATAATGGTAAAACTCTTCTACAAGTGACAATCTTATGGAATAAATATTTGCTTAAAAAAAATTATAGTAACTTGTTGCATTGTTTTACGATAAACGTACATTTAGCAGAAAGTGCTTGTGCTTCCCAACTCCAAAGTGAAGCGAAGACTGCATGTTCAGACAAGGGCAACATTGAAAGACTTGAACGAACAAATCCCAGCAGTAAGAAAAAGAACAACAATACAATCATCATACAATTTGTCTTTTGCAATCTGCCCTTTCAACCAGAAGGACTAGATTCATTAGTGTCAGACAACCATTCTTGTTTTTCCAGTGTACACGTTTTGTTGGAAATCCGCATGTGTAGCCTACAGCGCCGTGGCAGCTTTGAATGCCATTGGTGACAATGTGTGGGACATGAAAAATAGAAAAGCATCCTATGATCAGCGAAGCGGAGCGTGGTGGGGGAAGGGCTGGGATTCCTATCTCTTGTAGGCACTTGAGGCCGCCTGGCCAACACATTATCTTGTAGTTTTCAGGGCAACAAAAGACAAAACATGCTAGTAATACGATTCCTTTTAAAGGAAATTGCGTATCTTAGGTCCTTAATTCATTGACGTAGGAAAGAGATTAAACTTGCAGTGGATATGAGTTTCTATGTGCCCTGAATATAAAAGTATCTGTGTATAACATTTGACTTGCGCCTATTAAAATGATTCAGTGAGAGAACCACCTTTTTCTTTCTGGAAATATTCAATGGGATTAATACATATTGAATTCATGATCTCGAAAGCAGCAGAATAGATCTGTCGATATGTGTTGTGGAAATACTGGGCCCTTTCTGCCAAAATATGAAGTTGTACAAAAGGCTTAAATATCATCGGATTCTGTCAAAAACAACCACCCGTCCCCCAAACATGTAGTTCACCGTAACTTCGTCCGACAGCATGTGTATCACCACCATCCATGTACTCACCTCTGGCGGTGCCATGTTAAAGGCATCTGCTATCTTCCCGTACAGTTCCTTGACATTGCTAAATCCTTCAATCCGGCCGGTCGGGCTCCCGTGCGCCAGCTGAGTGTGGAACACGAGCTTCGGCCGCAGGTTGGCAGGTGGAGGCGGGAGTCCCGCGCCGTTGACGGTGGATTTAGCAGGGTTACTTCCACCTGCGTGTCCGCCGACCTCCTCGTTCTCGACTAATTGTTCTTTCGTATGCTTGTTTTTCTTCCTCCATGGTCCTAAAGGCATTTTGACCGAATCCGTGAGAGGCACACAAGTGTTATTCCCGACGTCGTCCCGCTAAAGCATCGGAGTGGCTACCTGTTGGGACGCTTCCTTCCGCCTCGTACGCTCCTTCTCGCTCACGATTTGACTTTGTTCTCCACAGTGACTCAGCCCTTGTTAGCGAATGAAAGTTGAAATATTCAACAGGTAGGTGGCGAGGGCTGCAAGTCTTCTTCGCCACCTTAACTACAGTAAACTCTTGATACTGCCTGCTGGCCGCCGGGAAACAATAGCGACACTGTTCCAACCTATAAACAAGAATGGAACGCAGGCGCAGTCAGAGGGAACCCGGCCGAGCCCAGCCCGGACGATTCACCTGCTGTTTGTGGAAATATTCACAAGTAAGATGATAGCCTACTACTGAACGGCCTTTACCATACTAACATGCGTTTAACTGATACTAGTTAAACACGATTTAGACAATCTGATCGCATTTCAAATTATGTTGTCAATCATTTGTACAATATAACCTATTTTAGTACGTATTCAATATATGTATTCAATCTATATATTCACAATTGCATATCAAAACCATTTCTCAACATTAACACATTGACTAGCTCATTGATGTCATTAGACTAATGCATAAAATAATGTTTGAATGGATAAGGTAAATGAAGAAAAAAGCTTAAGTTATTTTTATATATACAGTATATATAGATATCTTTATCTATATGCAGTACATATAGATAGATATATCACGTTTCCTAACAAAACTGAACATTAAAAAGAAAAAGGCATCGGATATTCGCCCAAGTAAACTTGCCTAATCATAAATAAAAAAAAAAGCACACGCTGGACCATTGATCCGAGATGAGTGATATGGCGCTCCCTTGTGGGAAAATGCAAAGGCCTCGATGTTGGCAGCTAATTGCTAACAGCTGAGTCCAAAGAGCCAGCCTATATTTACAGTCCCACTACACACTAGTAAGGTAGAAAACATAGAAAAACATGTATCAATAGATTTTATTATCAAGTTTGATAAATCAGATCTTTAGGTAGTCGACAGTCACAACAAACTATAGCAATTTGTTAAAATAAAAGTCACTTTTATTCTTCTTCAAAGTAGGCTGAAGTTTGCATCGTTATTTAAAAGTTACAGTTCCGTAGGCCTTACCTAAAATGTGCAATAGCCAAATGTTTGAGTGTAGTCGGCCCTTGCACCCTTTGTCCCTAGGGTACACTTGCGTTTCTTTAGTTGAGCCTTTTTTAGCATATCTATAAAAGCATCTATCTTTTATTACACGGTCTGCCTCAAAATACACACTTGAATCTGTACATAAGAACGTGGCTTGATTATACATTTGTGAAAACTGGCCAAAGGAATACAAAAAACGAATAGAACATGTCCTTTACCACAGGGCAGGTTTCTAAAATAACTAGGACTTTGGCAATTGTTTACATCTGCATCTTCATCATCAAAGGAAACCTAACAAAAATAGTGGGAGGAGAAGTAAGGAGTTACCATGTACACAATGTTAACTTTCAGATATAAACACTTCATCTACTTGGCAACATGCATGGCGTTAATAAAAACACCACATATATGAAAAATAGAAATTGCACATTCATTGAAAGGGGTTAGGGGGAGGGGGGCACCGGTCAAGAGCCAACAGATGTCCTTATTGTGTTTATCTGTGTTTATATCTGTGTATACGTGCGTGTGTGCGTGTGTTTGTCTGTGTGATCTTGTCAGGTGCTAAGACATCACCCCTTGTTCCGTCCATGTCCTTCTTCTTTCATTTCCTTCCCCTCTTCCTCTCAGGCAGGTAAGTGGCGTTTCAGAACGTCCTTGGCGTTGCTAGGTAGAGTCTCTGGGAAGTTCACGTCAAACTCCACCACCAGGTCTCCCCTCTGCTCTGGGGTCTTGGGCAGAGGGAGGCCCTGGCCGGCCACGATCTGCCTCATGCCCGGCTTGATGACGTCCGTGATCTTCATGTTGCACGTGTTCCCGTCGATGGTGGACACGGTCACCGAGCAGCCGCACAGCGACTGTAAGGACACAGGGTTAGGGTTAGGGGTTCAGTAGAATAGGGTCTCCGCTGTGAAGAGAAGAAAGTCCCCGTGCACAGCCTTTTGATCCTCAGGCGCTGGTGATGTGCAGCCAACAATAGTATGAAGACTAAAAAAGTGTAAAATCACTGCACACTCGTAAGCTGATTTATTTAAACGAGGCGTTTCGCTGTTGATTTGTCAGGTTCACTCTGTGTTATTATAATTTATACAACGGGTGGCTTAAATCCAGCGATCTGATTGGTTCCTAACTGTTGTATAATGAGCGTATACATAACTGCTATGACGCCCAATCATTTTGTGAAAGTTTGCATATCACTCCGCGCCTGGAAGTAGAAACGGTTACAAAGTAGCAGTTGGTAGTAGCCTAAAAATACTGTATGTTGAATGATGGAGAGGGTGTAAATGTTGTTACTCCGGGAGTGAGCAAGGCGATGGAGAGACTAACGAAAGCTTAGGCACACGGCGAGTGAACTGCTCCATGGGATAAATTGCCGGCGAACCGCTCTAGCCGAGCCTTCTCTCGGAGGGACGCTAAAGTGTGTTGCATAGCGACCATCGTGCATTTTGAAGGCAGCCAGGAGGGACTACTTTTTTGTATTCTTTAAAAAAAACAGCTATTTTGACTTTCTTGTTTTTTTTTTTAAGGGTGTCGCCGGCCCTCCGCTGCGTGTCGGGCTGAACAACGCCCCTTAACAGTGGTATAATGAGCACATACCACAGCCTGTCGTGAGCTATTGCTTAAGTAATGGACTGTGTTTCTACACATATTCCATAGCCACTGACCCACCGGTAGGGTAAATGCACTGCATTTGTATAGCGCTTTTACCCAATGCGCTTTACAATATTGCTCAACATTCACACACCGACGGCGGTGTCAGCCATGCAAGGCGACAGCCAGCTCGTCTGGAGCAGTCAGGGTGAGGCGTCTCGCTCAGGGACACCTCGACACCCAGCGAGGAGGAGCCGGGCATCGAACTAGCGGCCTTGAGGTTACCAGCCTCCTGAAATTGTATTGAACTCAAACTCATTATATATTTTGGATGATATTATGGATGTAAGTACAATAATATGTGTAAGTATCAGGTTTTATAAGGTTGAAAACCAATGGATGGAACATTCAGGGAATAAAAGATGTTGTAGTCAGATACGATTCACGGAGAAATCGGCCCCCGGGAACACAATGCTGGAACACGGCTGGAAACACAGCATGCAGCAGAAGGAAGTAGTAGTTTAGTGGTCGCGTGAGAGCGTAGCAGCAGCAGCTAGTCAATGGCTCACTGCTGTTCCCATTGGGGACACTGTGTCCTGTTAAACACTTTAGAGAAAGTAATGAGTCATTTACATTTCCTCCCGTACAGTGCGGTCGTACGACATGATTAACGGGCTGAATAACACCTCTGTTGTTGTTCATGCGTTTCAAGACCATCTCATCACTCAGGGCCGGCCCCAGGTCTGTTTTTGAACAGTAGATATTATTATATTCTCAAAAGAGGTGTTGAGAACTAAAGGCCTACACGTTTTCCCGTGGGCCAGAGGCCATATTAGTACATCTTTGCACCAACTGTGTGTGGGCGAGCCTCTACCATTCTGTCTCACAGTGTTGCCGATCTTATTTCTCACCCCTCCATGATTCAGATGACATAACAAGCTCCTGAAGGGTGTGGGTATTTATACTCATTGGAAACCAATTTGAGAAAGAAATGTCTCACTCAAATGTCCGCCGACCTGTGACCGGTCTAGAACTTGAAATGTATTAGTAAGTATGATACAAACTCTAATCCATAGTGCGGAAAACATCGGCCAATGGGTGATGATGGATCCCTTGGGTGCATCGAATAACCCCGAAACACGATGAACGTGCAAATCGGCTAAATGTTTGGAAGCGCATCACGTGGTGTAACTGCTGCGTCCGCCTTCCCCAACGCCTTACCTGTCTCAAGCTGACGCGCACCGCGTACACGATGTCAGAGCCCTCCCGTCTGAAGTGGGGGTGGGCCTTGTCCTTGATGACGAACACGATGTCGGCGGGTATGGTGCTGGCCGACTCGTCTCCCTCGCGGGGGAACGTGATCTTGGTGCCCTCCTTCCAGCCCCGCTTGATCTCGATGGCGAGGATCTTGTCCTCGTGGCGCAGCGTGCGCCCGTCGGCGTTCAGCCTCTTGCGGGAGATCTTCATGCGCTTGGTGCAGCCGTGGTACACCTCCTCCAGGGAGACCCGCAGCTCGTGGTGGATGGCCGGGTCCTGCTTACGCCGCTGCCCCCCCCCTCCACCCCCCCCCTGCTGCTGCTGCTGCTGCTGGCCCCCCACGCCCACGTGGCGCTCGCGCGGGAAGCCGTTGATGTTGAAGCTGGTGAAGGAGCCGAAGGGGTCGCCGCCGTCCACCTCCATGTCGTCGTCGTCGCCGCCGAGGCCGCCGCCGCCGCGCCCGTTGGCCTTGCGCCCGAAGAACATCTCGAAGGGGCTGGCGCCGCCGAAGAAGGTGTTGAAGGTGGCGTGCGGGTCCCCGTGGAAGGTGTAGGTGAAGTTGCTGCCCTGGCCGTCGGGGGCGGGGCCGTTGCCTCCCTTGAGACCTGACGTCAGGGGGGAGAGAGACACAAGGTCTGCCGGTCAGGGGCGTGGCCAGGACTAGCGTGGTTGGACTCGGTCTGCTTTGAGAGTTTGCAGAATGATAAAGAGTTTACTGCTTTCTTTTTGGGGTTTGTTTAGATGTTTTCATTATGTTTTTGCGTATTTTGGGTTATCATTTGGTTAATCATACTTGTTAACCATACATTCTAATGTGTATTTGACAAGCAAGTGTTACCTATCAAATACACATTAGAATGTATGTTTAACAAGTAACACTTGTCAAACAACTCTGTCACCCATTTATGAAGCTTATGATTTACGGTGGTGAGTTTACCTCAGGGCTCCGGGCTGAGGTACGATTTCGATGCTCTTGAGTAATTCTATGTAGGATGAGTATTCATACTTGAACTCTGTTTTTCAACGCAACTATCCTACTTTTACATGTGTCACAGTCCACCGGAAGCTCTAAACCTGGTTATGTCATATTCATAAATGTGAGGCACTAAGTTTATAAAAAGACATAACCTTAAACCTGAGCCTACTAAGAGGCAGAATAACGGGTGGAACAAGCCAGTGCATTAAACCTCCACTGTGTGGGACTTCACTAGAGCCATTAGTTCATGGGTCATGGTGGAGGTGTTTTTAATGACACATATATAATAATTTATTTCATGAACCACTAGTTTATGCATAAAACAACAGATTGCAAATCTTTTTTAATTTTGAGAAAGCTCATCCTTTGACTGGATTTTTCCTTCATTTAGAATCTGTTATCTTCTTTTTTCATTGTACGGAAGCATGCCCTTTTATTCACTTGCATTTTCAAAGGGAGATATTGAACAATCAAATAGCTGTAGTTAAAAGATGCTTGAGAATTTGCAAATACTGTGTAGCTTTAAGAGATTAATGCATTACGAATGAAACGCCTTTTATTTTATTGTTATTATTACTAACAGTAGGGCTAAAGATGGTTATGGATGGCATAGAAGCCCTCCTTCATAAAACATTATTCTATCCTTTTAGTTTTTTTTTTTTTTTAATTATTATTATTCTACATAGTTCTACATAATGGAATGTAAGAACTTCTTCCAGTAGCCTTTTTAGGGAGCATTCCCAATCCAGAACCTAGCCTGGTTGTAGATGGGTGGGAACCATCAGGCTACTGGGAGAAGTCATGCCAGGAAACCACAAAAAGTGATGTATGGCTGCAAAACGACATTCAAAACATGAATAAAATGTAAAGTAACTAGAAGGTACAAGAACAGTGGCAGCTACTTCATTATCAAGCTCCACATCGGTTGAATGTAGAGGTTTCCTCTAAAAGGAATAACGGAGATGAGCATCATGAACATGATCTAGGTCGGTCTTCCATGTAGGTAGACTTTTAGACTTCGATTAGCGATAATTCGCGAAGGATGATTTATAGGCCAGAGACAGTTCCATTACGAGTTTGGTAGCCATGTCTCATTTTTAGTAGGCTGTCACAAATAGCATTCCATGCCCTCAGCAACGACGTGGATGTGTTTATAGCAACGTTACCTTCCTCTCCGTACTGGTCATAAATCTCCCTCTTCTTGGGATCACTGAGGACTTCATACGCCTCGGCGATCTCCTTGAATTTCTCCTCGGCATTGGCTGCCTTGTTTTTGTCGGGGTGCCATTTCAAGGCCTGCTTTCTGTATGCTTTTTTGATGTCCTCATCCGCGGCTCCTTTAGAAATACCTAGTATTTTATAGTAATCTTTCCCCATTTTCCCCCAAAAACGTCCCCGCCTTGAAAAACTGCTGCTCGACGCGGTCGGCGGGTGCTGTCAGTCCCAAAAGAAAATGAATCCAGAAAACCGTGTGATATGGCGGCAGTAGATGTACCGCTATGCCTTTGGTAGGCCTACTACTCGCTATTAAAACCACGAGAGGAAGAGGGTGACTTGGGACTGTTATCGTCCGGAGGCTGTTCATAAACGCCGTGTACCCTGTGTTATTTATCCGTGACGTGGTACCCTCTCTAAATAGCCATTACGCACTCCCCTGCGTCGGGGGTGAACATTGGAATTCAGCAGCTCTTTCTAGAAAGCGAGTGCTGAGGCACGTCATTTGCACATTTATCCTTTGGAAAGCCCCCCCAGGTGCGACAACGAGTTATTGTAGTTCAATAAAAAAAAACTGGACGCGACATGACAGACATTGGGAACAGCTGTAGTGCGTGTGTGTGTGTGCTTGAGCGGACGCCAAATTTGTGACGAGACACGTCCGGACGTTTTATACCCCATGCCTTTCTCCTCGAGGCAATTGGTCAACAGAATGGTTTCATTAGAACCACATTGTGTTGTTTACTAATGGATTTCTCTGTGAGGAGAAGCTGCACAATTGTCTTTTGTTGATAAAGATTTTGTTATTACTTATTAATAATACTTATTATTCCGAGACGGGAAAGTACTGCGCAATTATATGAATTGTCAATAAGATATGCAATATTACAATTTAAAGAAAATCTCAAAACAAACAAAATGAACTGAATAAATTATGATTATCCTCATTACATAATTATCATAGCCTACAAAGGGGTTTCTCTTCGGGCATGGGCATTTTACTACTGTGAAACAACAGGGACACCTGGTGGAGACTACGCGCTATGGCTGGTTACAATAAGGGGTCTACTGTCCTTCAGGGATGGAGAGCAACAGAACGGATAGGCCTTTACCGCATTGCCATTGACTAAAGCCATGACTCAGCGTCTGTATACGGAGGTCAATCAACAGCGACCGTTTCGTATTAATTTTCTGAATGTTCTTATTTTGAAAAAAATCTAATGCTACCTGAGACCATTTCAAATTAATCATGGATAACTTTCGTGGTTTATTTGTTAAACTGGATAAGGATAATAATGGCTTCATATCAGTGGATGAGCTTCACAATGAGATGAGAAAATCGGGAATCCTACCCACTGAAAAGAAGGTTAAGGTAGGCTAAGGATCACCTTGATAATACAAGCTTGTGCTGTTAAACTATGCTCATGCAGTGCTTACTGATGGATTAGCCTTAACACAGACTACTTCAACAGAACATCCTTGAAGGCTACGACCAAGACAAGGATGGCAGATTGGATTACAATGAATTCCTCCATTACATGACGGACAGGGAGAAAAAATGGAAAATTCACTTCCATGAGCTTGACAAGAACAAGTGTGGTAAGTAAGTAGCCACGGAATAAACAGGGTGAACAGTTGGAGTGTAGTAGGCCTACAGACCGATTGTTAGACTTCTATAGCCTACCACAGAACTCTGTAGCAGAAATACATTTGTGGGCGCTCTACAGGATGAAAACATGAACAAAGGAACATTATACATAAAGAAAATAACTTCTAATATAAGTAGAAAAGAAAATATACATATATTGGACTTGTGTACTCATATCATCTCTTCTCTGATCAGGGTTGATTGACCAGGACGATATCGTTTGTTTGTTTAAGGAGTTAGGAGTGAGCATTTCACAGCCGAATGCAAAAAGAATAATACAAATGTAAGACTTTTTTTCCCCTCAAATAATTATTGGAATAAAAAGTGAATTACATGAATGTAGCATTGTTTGAAACGGTTTCAAAATAGCAAGCTCTCTTGCTATGTCCTATTTCCATCAGCATTCATTGGGAATAGGGAGAAATGGCTCACAAACGACACAGTAGAGTAATAATAGTCTGTGAGCAGCTGGTGAATTTGTAAATTAACCAATGAGGACGGTACTTTCTTTTTAGGATGGACAAGGACAACTCTATGACAGTGGACTGGGGGGAATTCCTACACCATATCATTCTCAACCCTGCCGATAACATTGGTGAACTGGTGTCGTCTTGGAAACACAGTTTGGTAAGACTGTGATATTCGGCTAATGTTTATAACATGATTAGCACCAGAACCACCACCGAGTGAGCAACATGGCTTGGAAAAAGGTCTACCATGCAAATATAAGTATTGTTCTGCGTATTTGTGAAGGCTAACACGAGTAGCTATAAGGAACTCACAAACTGTAACAGTTGACCCACAATAGGGGAAATACCCCCAAAAATGTAAATATATCATCATTGCAGGTTTTTGACGTGGGCGAGAGTCGTCCCCTCTCCTTGGAGTTCCCAGAGGGAATGTCGGGCTCCGGCGTGTGGAGGAGGTTTGTCCTTGCGGCGGGACTGGCGGACGCCATCTCTCGAACGGTCACGGCCCCCATCGACCGACTGAAGACCCAGCTGCAGGTGCCTGATCCGCACCAGCATGAAAACCCTTAGATGGCAGCATTAGGTTGGCCCTGATCCGGGAAGGATCTGTATCGTCGAGTGCGAGATCGAAAGCTGATCGTAAACACCCAGAAGTTGTGCCATCCTTATAACTATGAACACAATTTCTGTCTTTTCACTGCATGTGCTGTTCTCTGAGCTACTTACCATCTATTTTTGTGTACTTGTGGACATACTTTTGCATGTCTCCGTCTGTCACTGAGAAATGTTTCAGTACAGGAATATTTGCCTGTACACCAGTTGTTTTCAAACTTTCCATGCATCTACTCTCTGTTTTCATGCAGGTCCATGGATCCAAGACGTTTGCACAGGCGTTGGCGAAGCAGAGGGCGGGCGGGCTACGCTCCATGTGGCAAGGAAACGTTGTCAACGTGCTGAAGGGAACCCCACAGTCCACTCTGCAGTGCATGATATACACTCAGGTGTGTGAGTACCTATGGATGTGTAGCTGGCTCACGAGTACACGATGCGCACGCACACATCCAGAGATACAAGCACATACACGCACACACACATGGACACGGACAAACACGAACACAGAAAACTAAATGCATTTCCTCCTTCGGAAACGGCATAATCAACTGTACATCTCGACGCGCCCTTTGTCCTCTTGGTCTATTAAAACGCTCACCCCATAAATGAATCGTGATCACAGTCTGGCACTTTATCTCCTCCACTGCATTCCCTAGATGAAGATGTACACCCAGGATCGGACCAAGGAAGGCCTGTCGGTACAGCAGCGGTTTGGCCTGGGGTGCGGCTCTGGTGCTTTTGCCCACGCTGTCTTCTACCCTTTAGAGGTATCCAGTTCCCCTATGCACCGCAGGGGTCACCAACCTTTTTTAACCTGAGAGCTCCTTCATGGGTACTGAGTCATACGAACGGCACCCAGTTTGATACACTCTTCTGAAATAATCAATTTGTTCAGTTTGCCTTTAGTTATATATTATTAATATTGATTAATGATACTCATCTATGTGAAGAAACTGATCACGTTAATGATTTCTCACAATAATTATCAACAATGACTTAAAAAAGGTGGGAAAGAGTTGTTCAAGAACGAGTAGCGTTATTTTCAGAACAGGCCTGCGGACGCCTCATGTGGTCCTTGCGGGCGCCCTGGTGCCCGCGGGCACGGTGTTGGTGACCCCTGACCTAAACAATGCACCAGCATGTACTTACTATGTGATAACAATGTTATGGAACAACCTGTGTACCTACACAGTGTTGTTACCTACAAGTAGATGATGTTACAGGTTGCTTAGTTAGTAGTAACACCGTAATTTGGTATTACTTTATTTTTGTACATGTCACATAGGTATATGAAATTATACAAAATAAAGAAGTATATTCATAAATAGGAAATAGGAGGTATCCGATAGTTCCGATATTGGTTTTATGGAGTTAATAGCTGCTGCCGGTAAGGGCCATCGTGCAGGTTTACGCTTTGGGATGTGGTGGGTTTTGTAACAGCTGATGCCTCCACTGTACAGGTCTTGAAGGTGAGGCTGAACCTGCAGCACAGCGGCACCTACCTCGGCATGGTGCAGTGCGCGCGCTCCGTCTACCGTAACGAGTCGCTGGCCTCCTTCTACCGGGGCGTCGGGCCCAGCCTGCTCTGCATGATCCCGTACGCGGGCGTGGAGTGCGCCGTGCATCAGGTGAGCCCATAACGGGAGCACTGTGCACCGGCCAGGGACCAAGCTAGCTCTTCAGAAGAACACGGTTTAAGATTCGAGATATGACCGGTTAAAAAGCCGGTCAAAGTGTTTGATTATCGAATGACAGCCATTATGAACGTCTGCACACGATGACATTATTCTAAAGAGAAAAAAATTCACACACATTACAAAAGCCGTTTTCACACGTGTCCTCCGCATTTTCGCCACATTTGTATATTAGGAAATTCGACCCTGAGGGTGATCCACAGTTGATGCTTCATATGCGGACATCGATGTCGTTCAGACATCAGTAGAATCGACGGGGGGTTTAGGGGGGTTGGCTTGCAAGGGGCGGGATATGTGACGGAGGGTCTAAGTTCGAACAAAAGGCAACTGGTTGATTATAATTTAGGTTGCCACTCAATGAAATGCAAATGAATACCGAAGAGTCATCAAACTGGCCACTCAAGTGGTGTGAGAAATACAGACTTTCTAATTTACATTTCCTACGGATAAAATACTACCTCAGGGTTAGTTTTTCAGGAGATTCCCAGGGTACAAATGTCAGGATATGTTGTTCACAAATACGCCCATCAGGAGAATAGCAGGACTTTCATGTATGTGTGAAAGCAGAAGAAAATGCCTAGGTGAATAAGGTGGGCCTGGTTGTTCCAGACCCACAACAGATAACTGTATTTGCTTTCTTTATTATAGACCATTGTGAACTGGGCCAGAAATGATCCGTCCTACAACAGCGACTCCCAGCTGTTTTTCTTCAGCTTCGTGGCCTTTGCCTCTGGACAAGTGACCAGCTACCCACTGGCGTTGATACGAACACAGCAACAGGCCCAGGGTACATGTCACATTTCGATTTGGACCAATATACAGACCCAGATGTGAATGCCTGTTACATTGGCAGCATGTACAGCTCTGCGCTGTGGATTTGTTCTTGCATTATTTAATGCAAGAACTAAAGGAATACGTTTCTAAAGGAATAAGTCAAGCCATGCTGCATATTTTTGTTTAAACATAAGCCATAATGTTTCATATTTAGTGTGTCTGTCTCTTCCAGCTTTCTGCGCGGTTTCACACCCCGGCTCAAGTGTATTACAAGGATTTACTGGAATCTACGCAAGGCACGGACTGAGAGGGTATTACAACGGCCTGGGAGCCAGCTTCATCAGGGCAGTTCCATGTGCTCTGCTGAACTACACGTTAACCAGGAAATTAGAAGTTCTGTTTGACTCCACATGGTCCTGAGTCATACTTTTATTATATTCATGGTGATCAGGGAATATGTGTTTTTGTCAAAGACCAGCAGGATGTGCTCGTGTGAAATCCACATTTAGGATCATAAAGGATATAGGCTGGTGTCATTCCATTACTAATACAAGCTATACTCTTTTGAAGCCCTGTGACTAATTTGGAGTTGAACGAACAGTGCTGTAACCAGAAGCCTGGATGTAATATTTAAACTGTGTGATAATGAGTGTAATCCAACATAAGTGTGAACATCTCCAACTTTTGGGACAGACATTTCAACAAGGCATAAAGTAATGTTGAACGTTACAGTTATTTCTTAATTCCTTTATTTTAACAAGACATGTCTGTTTTCCTCGTTTCTTTTCTAACTCAGTTTGGATGCACGGATATACGACACTCAAAAAGCACAGAGTACTTTGATAGAGGGCTATCTATATCCTATTGTTATGTTTAATGTCGTTGGTATCGATCTTGATGAACAAAGAGGTATCGACTGGTCACGATCAGCCACGGGGGTATTGGCGAACGGCATCTCTGTGCAACCCGGTATCACGCGATTGCGTGCTCCTGCGCACGAACGTTAATCTATTGAAGCGTGTTCCAGAGCACGATAGTCCGACTTTTTGCGTGTTACACAGAACGAAATGTAAACCAATGCATTCTGAATGGGAGTGTTCTAAGACAATTAACTAAACGGTACGAGAGAGAGAGAAAGAGAGAGAGGGAGGGACAGAGAGAGAGAGAGAGAGCGAGAGAGGCTTCAGAAAGGGTGTGCGCAGATAGTACAGTGCACCCTAGTTATGTTTATGCCAAAACCACAAATGATATATATATTGCCTAATTATATATATTGCCTAATTATATGTATAGGCTATATATAATTAGGCTATAATTATATTATTTAGCGTGTAATGAGACAATCTATAGCCAAATTGTCGAAGATGCCCGAGAATCTCGGGCATCTTCGACCCGGGGATATCAGCATGGGAAATCGGCGAATCAGACCCATGAACCTATAAAGAAAGAAGTCATCTCAAACGGGAGAGAACGTTTGCGGTGCTGGTTTGTGTCACGTAAGTACAGGGCTCTCATTTCTCATGCATTCGGCGTGAGACACACGCAATTCAAGCCATGCACACGCTCGAACCTGTGCCGTGTTTCAATAACCGTACTGTCCGTACTTACTAGCCAAAATTTGAGTACGCAGTACGTTCCAATTCAGATCCGGCGAAAAGAAGTATACTTCAAGGACCCGGATGCCGTACTCAAAACGGGCTAATCCTGAAGTGTGGATCGAAGGGACTCTCTAAGGCCCCGTTCACACGAAGCCGAAACGGGCGAAACCGTTACGGTTTCGATCTATCCGGTTTCGAAGTATCTCCGTAAAGACGAAGCCAAGCGAAACCGGGTAGATCTGTAGAAACGCTGTAGTACACATTCCAGGCCCATAAGGGGCGCTGCTTCTGGTACAGAAATCCAGAAGAAATGAAATAAGAAGAAGAGGCGAGCATGCGCATAAAGAGGCTGCCCTTATGCGCATGCTCGCATGTGATTTCTGAGACTCCGCGGGCTTAAGAGCCATTGGCTAGGAGGTCGAGGGGTGGGGCGATGACGTCATGGTTTGCGGTTTCAGTCGGATTCAGGCGTACACACGAATCCAAAACGAAACCGGGTAGATTTGAAACCACCTCCGAGGGTGGTTTCAGAAGTTTGCGGTTTCGGTCAGTGGATTCGCCGGCTTCGTGTGTACGGAAGGCCGAACCGTACAAGACCTTGGCGGTTTCGCCATGAAATCGGCTTCGTGTGAACCATGGACATAATAAAGGATGGACCACGGACTGGAAAATGGCCGCCCATTCATTCCTATACAAACTGCTCAGTGGCGCGGGGTAACATACAGGAGCGATTGGCTTCCGCGTTATGCGGCCAAGACACGTGGGCTAGTCCGTGACGTACCGGATGCAGAAATATAGAACTGATACCGTATACCACCGCTTCTTGGTCTTTGGATCTTTTGAATAAATGGATCAATACATGATGAATCACAATGATCGCAAGCAGAGGACCGTGAGAGTTATTGAGCAGCAGATGAACCGGTCCAAAAATCGGACACGTTAACGGAGCACTGAAATAGGCCCTCTCGGATGCCATTTGTTTCACTAGGACTCCTTTCAGCAGCACACCAGCGAGATAACGGCTAATAAAACGCTTGAGGTGGCGTTTTGAAATGAAAAAACTTACATTTTTTTAGGACATGGCATGAAGGTAATTATGAGCCTTTGGTTGATATCCAGACATTTTTTGCGGAGACACAATCCTCTTCCCCACTTGTATTGGAGTGGACGGCGATATCTACTTCTGGGCCGCATGAAACGACGGACCCCCGTCCACAGCCAGCTTAAACAGCTGCAATACCAGGCTTGGCCTCTGAGCACGGGTGGATTGCGGAAGTATATGCCTATCCTGGGGGCCTGGTGTGAACGGGGCCTAAATCGACGCCACTTCGACCTGGCCGGGACTTTACGTCCTACGTCACTCGCTATGGGTGTGCAGCCTCGTCTTAATGCAGCCAAGGAGATGGAAGAGCGTTATGAATAATTATTAGATGATTGTGTTGTACAATGAAAGACAGTAAAGATTCAATATGAATGGCAAAATAAGAATGGGATTTTATTTGAACAATAAAAGATGTGTTGGGCAAATTATAGAGAGGCTGAGATTATAGATTTCATATTCAAAAGGCGAAGGGGTGAAAAAATGTAAGAAATATATTTAAGAAATATAGGCCTACTCAAAGCCCAAATCATTGATATCATACCCTATCCAATAATAAAGAAATTTGAATTTGAATGGTAACAATTCCGTTAAATCCTCGTCCTCGTTTTGAACGTCTCACTCATGGCCGATCAGTGTGTGTTCTTTCTGATTAGCTCTTAATTGAGATCACCTGTCACGCACCCCTATATTAGAGGTGAACACATTGGGTTTGGTTTACTTTGCATCGGCCTGTGTCAATCGAGGTTGAGTTTAGGGAGTGTTGAAAGTTTTAGATCTAGATTGCAGATCACTATTGTCACTTTATACAAACTGGAAGCATGCGTTGTTGAGTGTTTGTTTTTGTGGGCATTTGACTGAACAGCCCAGACCAATATTGCTACCAGCATGGCACTTCGAAACGGACCACCGCTGTGAGTAAAAGTAATTTTCCTTTATTAAATGTTGAAGTTTTTGGGCTGTCTCCTCGGACACAAGCCATCAGTAACCCTGCTCTTTGCACCTTGACATGCATGTTGCTGCTGTTTGTTAACCTAGCTTTGCTGATTTGTATCTTGTGATGTGTGTGTGTTTTTCTTAACAGGTGTTAAATGACTGACTGACAAGATCTATGGGGGGGCCCCCTTTGGGCCCCCCCATACCAACTTAGTCTTCAAAGTAATCTAGTGCCATGGGACTCCAGTGTCTTCAAAACATCCTCGGAATACATGTGTATGAATGGTCCACCGAAGGGTTGATCTGGAAGCCACCACGGTCCACGCAGTAATCTGCTGCGTGGGCCGTAGTGGCTTCCAGAGCCATCTCTCGGTCTTGGTCAGGATTTGTTAGTTGCCCTTCAATGTAGCACGCTACGGATTTCTGAAGAAGCCTGCTTTACGTAGCATTGGAGTACAAATATTGTGCAAAATGCTCATGTAATTGCACTAGCACTAGTAACCTGTAGATTAGCTTAGTTTAACGTCATTCCGTGTTGTCTCTGTCAAATGTGTGGCTTACTTTAAGTCCACAAGGCCCTCTGGTAAACCACGTTGGAACACCCCTGGACAAGGTGATTAGTCACTGGGGGTGTGCTAAATTTTTGTTCCATTTTTCACTAGTTGGTTAAGGTTTGGTAGAATTGTTTGGATGCTAGCGACATGATGGCGTATGTACAAGAGCCTACCGTGGCCAGGCCACAGTTGCGACGGCCACGCCCAGATGGCCTAGTGTGAGTGCAACCTTGATTGCATTTGTATACTGTTTACCATTGGATGTTTATGCAGTTTGGCTTAATTCATCCGCAGTAAAGCTGCATTTTACTATTCCAGGGTCGTTTTGTACAGGCTGTCAATTGACCATGTTGACTAGTTTGTGGGAATTTTTTTTTTTTTTATTATTATTTTTTTTAACCTTTGCTTACAATCCAACGGTTGTAACCACTTATGCAACTGGGCTGTGAACCTTGCAATTCCAGTTGCATATTTGTACACGCAAGCATGTCAATTTCTATCGCCATCACTAACACTAGCTTCAGCATTTCCTTGTAGGCCGTTAGCCTACAAGGATGCTTGAAAACCTAAAATAAAGCAAAATGCGTGTCTGGTGTGCAAGAGCCAATTTGTTGTCTTGCAGTAGTCGAGGAGTTGCCGTAGGTCGTAAGCCATCTGGAGGTTGTGGCAATGGAGGCTTGTGGTAGATCTGCCATCCAAGAAAGGTTAATTCTTCTGAAGCATGATTAATAGTTTAGTAAATTGAATCTATTCATATAGAACTATAAAATCCAAGACTGCAGCCAGTAACTTGGATTGTAATATGTGGAAAGTTATTAGTCTTCATTTGTAACAACAGAATAATTAACATGACTAACTGGGTTCTTCCATTTTCTAACTAGGGGGACTTGACTGGTGAGTCTACTGGATTAATCAGTAGGGGTACTTTGCCCAACAGATTTGATGGCATGACTACAGGGTGACAAAGACAATTATTCCCTGCCTATCAAAAGAGACTTCTAAAACATATCTGCTGGAACAGTTCCTACTTTTTGTATAATTTGGTCATGCTGCAAATTTACTTTTTGTAGTTGCTCCATATTTAGTTCTTTGACAGCCTCACCTGCTAGAAAAGTCTATTCAAATCGGCTAAATATAATGAACTAAATTAATAGCCATGAAATGTTGTCACTCATACTAATGGCAAATACCCTCTTTCAGTTGGTGGTTCAACACTGATGTCTCTCTAGGCTTGAGGGAGAGCTCACAAGTAAATTACACGAATGTCCTGGAGCAATTGGGAATACACTTTTATTTAGTCTACCTGACGGGGACATCTTTGAACTATAGGTCACCCAACCCAAACTTTTCACTCTTGTTGGATTGTCCTTTTCTCTTGATTTAACCCGAAAGGGCTGTAATATCAACATTTCAGGTATTCTGTTTGGATAATGTGCAAAACTTGTGGCTTCACTAATAAAAAAAATTAACAAATGTATTTTTCTTAATGTGGTTAAACTATTTAAAGATTTGTATGCAAAATATTTCTGCTCAATTTGTGGTCAATGAAACTCTGACATTTTTTAATTTGATAAAACACAACAATGGGTTAAAGGTATTTGCTTTGGGCATCTTTTGATATTTTCAGCATCTAGCTCCATTGCCGTTAGAAATGGTGTCTCCCAGTACTGCAAAGTGCTTCCACAAGTTTAAAAAAGAATGGGCAGAAAAGGAACTGCCAACTAAATCTATTTAACATGGGTAGAAAGTTTCCATGGAAGCTCTTGGCTGCTGGTTCCCAACACAGCTCCACTGTTAGCCTGTGACCTTGCGTTTAACTTTTTTCGACTTTTGGTGACTTTCACGAAAGAGAAATGAACTGGTTAATACAATAAACAAGACATTTCATGGTACCATTTTGAACCGTTTGTGGATATTGCATTAAATCCATATGCTTGAAACTTTTCAATAATGCATATCAACAAAACAATGGAATGAAATAAATAGTTCATGCAATTTGTGGGACTTGGCTGCTTTTACATTATTACTCATTTTGGGAGTTATTTCAGTCTCTCCAATCTGCAGGTCGTGCGAAGAATCATGTGAAGGGGAATATTCTATAAATGTCTTGATATCATCTTTCGTCTCAACACTTCTGCTGCAGCCGCTGTTGAAGCGTACTAGTCCTTTGAGACTCCCTTTGATAAAGGGGGTTCTCAAATGTTGACCCTCAGTCACCTATTGCATCACTTCCTTTAGGGCTTCGGCCTCCTAATTGATCATTATAGTATAATTGAATGCCCTCTTTCATATATATGATACCTCCACCACTGGGACGTGGCAAAAATTCTCCAAATCCATATGGGGGTGATGCTTGTGGACAGTAGGGGTGTATCCTCGACATAAATAGGAAGCAAACTCATCTCACAAATGAGTAATGACATCTCACAAATATTTAGTTAAATTGTTTCAATTTATAATAATCCAAAATCCAATGGCAAAACCCGTTGGCTTTTTGTCGAGGGATTCCAGGGCGGCGCTCACTTCCGGGTTGGCCAACATACGTCATCCCTGCACCACTCTACTGTAAAAACACATGTTCAAGTTGAATGATAAAAATAATTCTGCCATAGTATTTATTTAAGGGGGGGGGATACAAGTCTTTTGGCCATTTGTAGTGTTAATCAGCAGAGAATTAATTTGTCCGCAAAGACGGTGACGTCGCTTAGCAACGGTAGACGCTGGGGTAGACAAGTCACCGGACTACTTATGTCCATGACTACTACCCATGCAAGTGAACGCATTTCGACATATTCTCTGCTGGCAGTCTGGGGTGGCTGTGCAGAGCGCTAAACACTCGGGACAACGTTTGCGATTCACATTTCCAGGAAATCATCTACGCAGAGGCACTCCTGCCACGCCCCCATATGCCTGGTCACATCTGCCCGCGCGAGTGCGTGCTTCAAGGAAGGTAACCAATCACAAAGGAGTTGGGTTAGCACGAGGGGGGCGGAGAAGGACGAAACCGAGCGTTGACAGAGAATGCTGAAAGCACCCAGATGAGAGCAAGAGTTTCCCGAAAATCTACATTGTTTTTTGTGATGGGATTCGTGTCAGGTTGCGCTATAAGAGTCATTAATAAGAAATTAAGACCAGAAAAGTAGTATAATAGGTCCTCTTTAAATACCGGGATTGTCCTTTAAACATGCGCCGATCACGTGAACGCTCAACATTTTTGCTTATGCATAGTCAGCCGATCCACGGATCACTTGCGTCCCATCTGGGTAATTCATGATCTGTTGCACCACTGTAAACGAATGAATGTAAGCTTTGCGTTGGATATACAAATGAATGCATTGTTGACGGCGTGAAATATGCACCATGTTGAGCAAATAAATGTAGTGGATTAAACTGACGTGTGTGGCGGTTGTTTGTATTGTGGCGCTATGTGTGTATGCAAACCGTAAACGGGGCTACACTGTAGGCTCTGTGGAAATGCGGCCCTCGCTCTTCACAGTGTATTTCAGGATAAGGATGACCAAGATAACACTTTGGAAACCTTGTTAATGTAACGTTAGCATGACCTGAAACTCACTCAAAGTAAAACGCAGTGACGTCATGACGTTGCTCACGCCGGCTCCATGGCTGGCTCTGGCCGGTGTGAAACCAACTGGTTCTTAAGTGGGATAAGGCTGGAACCTGTTTGGAACTGGCCCTAGCACCAGCCCGGAACTGGCTCTTGGTTCTTTTTGGTGTGATCACTCACTCAGAGCGAGCGACAGTTGGATCAGAGGAACGTTCAGGGGAAGTAGCCGGTAAGTGACTATTTTGAAGAACAGTGGAAACAAACACAGTTTCTCCACAGTAATCAGAAGGTTGGGTTTTACAGAGCGGGAGTTTCTGTCCTCTCTTAATGCCAGGGGTGGGGAACGTCCGGCCTCCGGGCCGCGAGACCATTTCAGCCGGCCCACAACACATTAACATTTTTATATTTTATATATGCACTTATAGTATGAATTAATAAAAATTCATTGAAATGATCTGTATCAACCATCATTAAAATATGATATAGCTAAATATATCATATTTTATATGAATATTTACGTTTCAAAATATATCTGAAGAGTGGAAATAGATTTGTACAAATATTTTAACTATTTCTTTGTAAAAAATAAATAACACATTTTGAAATTGCTTCAGCCCCTAATTTCAAGAATTCGTCATCCATGTCTGTGTTTGTGCGTGTGTTTGTGTGTGTGTGAGTGTGTGTGCTTGTGTGTCTGTGTATCTGTGCATGTGTGTGTTTACTTTGCCTGCGTGTGTATGTTAAAAAAACATGTTGACAAGGTAGGCAGGAAAGGCGCAGTTGAAAGAAACATTTAAAACATGTATTTTTTATTCCATAAAGCATAAAGTTACCAGGATCTTTCCCAATGACACCTTAACAATAGTAACCAGGGATTGAACCAGCAGCTGTCATTGATAAAGACAACACTTTAACAGAAATAATAGAGGTTGAGAAAGCCGAAGTCTGAATGATAAAGACACAAGCTACCTATAATCACAGGAATCAATCCCCTATACCACATATACGGGTTAACATGAAGATGTGACATGCACGAGAACAATGAAAATCCCTTCTACTAAGACAATAAGCATGCATTCAAATGACAAAGAAGCAACATAAGTGATTTTGGAATACATTCATAACACAGGCGATCTTTGATAGTAACATTAACTAGTTAACATTAACATACAAGTCATTCTAAGTAAAGTGAGAGGAAGAATGAAGGGGGCTCCTTTGTTCATTGTGGCTGTCATAAAGCCCTTCCCTTCTCTTCCTGTCAGGATGAGGTGAGCCAGGAATAGAGGGGTTCACAGGTTTAAGGGGTCCACTTGGAGTCAGCTCAGTAACCGGGGTTCATCTCAGGGGCAGCAGAAGCTGTGGATGAGGGACATGTCGGTAACCCTCGGGATGTAGGCCTTCGTTGACTCTGCTTTTCCACACTTATTTCATTCATGTCGGCAAGATAACGCTGATACTTACTTTAAACCTCCAGCCAACGTCTCCCATAGAGCCTCCTAGGTGCTTATGGGGTTGAGTTCTATGTCAGTGGGCTCCAAAGGGAGAGGAGGGGGTCCTAACAGACTCTCATTCATATAGATGGCGGCAGCTTGGTCACAGTTTGGACTCTGGGAAGAGAATTTCAAATATAGTTCATGTTTGTAGTTTAGTTATATTAAAAACAATATTTTATATTATGTTATAGGTTAAATAAAAAAAATTGTTAAGTATAAAAAGAATAGTTAACAAAGTGGTTAACGAAATGTGAGATGTGAACCAATTTGGAGAGTTTGAAATGGGCTTACCTGATCAGAATGGCCTTTGAGGTGATTGTCTACAGACAAAAGAACCACACACAAATATTATAGAACGATACACAAATAATAATACAATATAACATTTTATTTGTTTCATTAGGTAAAAGTGGAGACTAATGTGACTTACTCTTTTTTCTACAGCAATAAAAAATGACCAAAATGATGATAGGAATGACCAGGACCGACCAACAGAGGATAATTAATTTCTCATAGTTTGAGTTGTTATCAAGAAAAACTGTCAAGAAATAAATACAGAGAAAGGAATCAAACAGTGGAAGAACTTTATCATCAACATGCAGAAAACATAAACTCCTAAAGTAGAAACATCACTGACAGAGCTGCAGATAACTAGAGAGACAGAAGTGCAGGAACATTGTTCAATGCACTGTCCGATACACTGGCCGACTTAACGGGGAGGAGGGATTTATCAACATCATCGAACAGTGCCACTCTAACTTCAATAACTGTGACCTGTCTGTTCTGGAATAGTTAACGCGACTATGCATGGATGTCAGTAATGCACTGAGCCAAATTAATAAATGTCATTATTGATGAATGGTGTTCTGTATGAAGGGTGTTATAGACGGCACTGTATTCATCGGTTATGTGAGGAAAAGCTTTAGGACGGAATTAAAAACAGTGGAATATATAACAGGAACATTCGCATTCTGCCCTCCACTAATAAATATATGCTGTGATCTTACCAGCATCTTTAAAACACAGAGGTTTAATCTCCATCGTGGCGTTTGACCAGCTCACTTTGTTGCTATGGTTACAGATGGCGATCAATCCATTTGACAGGTAGAGGTTGAGCGAGACATCAGAGGTCACGACCTCTGCTGGGTCTCCTCCATCCTCAGAGCAGGTCTGAGGGGTGCAGGTGAAGGTGGAGTTTAAGGAGGAGCTCTGAGTGCTACAGGTCACGGTCACATTACAGGATTCAGGACTGGGAGACCCAGGCGACACATTCAGGACCACTGGTGATACCCGCTCTGGAACAAGGAGATTTAGACATCATTAAAATACAATCAAAGAAACAGCTTGTATCAAATGTCTGTACTCTGTTTCAGTTAACATACCTTGAACTGTGACGTGGTAGTCGGCGATAATTACTACGTCCTTAGAAGTATCCAATGCTTGGTAAAGTCCACTTTCATTCAATGCTAGGTTTTTTATTCGCAAAGAATAATTTGCCGTTGAAAACTCTGCCCTTTCTCCAAATAGATTTTGTTGAAATTCATCAGGATAATATGTTATTATGAAGAATTCTTTTGATCTTATTTTGCTTTTCCATTGGAAGAGTTTAACATTGGGTTTCGGTGTTTCAATTTCCAATATTAAATCATTTCCCTTCAGCAAAAATAAGGAATTATTTGTGTACCCTGAAAAAAAAAAAAAATTACACAAAGTAATTTTATAACATGCATACATAATTCTCCAGCTATCTAGACTGATAAATAAACACAGTGTCGTTGAATATTGAAAACTACAAATCATAATTTTGCACATCAAGAAACAAAAACGAATCCACTACAAACAAGGTTTAAAAATGGACCTACCACATACAAACAGATACATACAACAGAAAATACTACAGCTTATTATTATTATTATTATTATTATTATAAATGTAGCTTTAGATAACAGCCTGCGTACCCTGCACTTACCATGTAACTTAATGTAACAAAGGGAAAACTACCACTGCATAAGTATATAACTCACTCGAAAAATATGAGAAGGGTTTGTTTCTATTTACTTGCCTCACAACATGGAAGAACAAACAACTTCAAAGTTTGCCGTCAGAAGAGTGTATTAACTATGTATATGCGTTTTGATTAACGAATTATTTCTCTACTCTACTCTAGCATTTTTTACTACTAATATTGTAATACCATTACATTGTTAAACAGTTATGTTCTAACAATGAAATCAATAGGCGACACATATCAGAGACAAATGGTAGAAAAAGAGTTTTGGGATTTACCTTGTAGGCCTGTGAACCAAAAGCTAAATACATAAAGAGCCGAGAGAAATACAGCGCAGGGAGTCATGCTGCATCCGAATACCTAGTACATACTGTAGCGACCCAGCAGGACTATGGGGGGGATTGATGGGGAGTTTGTGGGGGGAAGGAGTTGCCCTAGTTCAGCCTGATAGGCCAGTTGGGATAGGGGGCGGGAACAGCCAGGTTTCGTTTTCGCTATGTTGTTTTTGGGCACTCCTCCAACCCCGTTAGTTAGTTGTACGGGAAGGTCAATAAAGCCTGGTTCTCCGGTTAAACACCAGCCACTCTGTGTCCTCCTCATTCCGCTAGTTAGCCCCGCAGTGTCGGACCGCAAACGCTACACTGGTGTCAGAAGTGGGATAGCCAAGCCTCCATTTCCCTCACACGCGCGGGCTACCACTGCTAGCTGCTACCACCGCTAGCTACTACCACCGCTAGCTGCTACCGTTGGACCGAGATGGCTGAAGGAGGAATCGGAAGGTCCGACCTCTTTAACCTATACACTCCGCCGGACACACCAATGATAAAACCAATTAATGCAAGCCAAGCTCAAGCTGTAAGGAGAAGGGAAGAAAGGTCTAGGGTTGCCAACTTTCAGAAATTAAAATAAGGGACGCCCACCACGGGCCCGACTCCTGTGGGGCGGGGCGCCCGCAGCAGTGGTATGTTTTATTTTGTGCTGGTGTTTTTAGTAAAGGGTTGATCAAGAAAGGAATTAGTCATACTTAAATCTTGAAATGCTTTATTACCACATAACATTCTCTTATAAAGTGCAGTCAATTAAATCTTGAATGAAATCTCTGTGTGGCGTGTGCAACCATGAACTTTTAAAATATAAACTAAATAAACGGAGAACTTCATGTTACTTTTTAAGTGCATAACTATAGGGACTCTCTTTGAAAAATTTTACAAAAAAAACCAGTACAAATAAACAACAAAAACACTTATAAACTTATGTAAAAAAAGAAAGTGCAAAACATTACTCCTTCCCTCAACATTACTCCTCCCCTCAAAACTGTTACTTCTTTTGCAGGTGTACTTCTTGTTACTCCTTGCAGCACTGAGTAACTATTTGTCTTTCAAAGCGCTGTTGTAAAACTCTGAACAGGACTGCTCAAAGTTGAGAGTGATCAGGAGCTCACTTCTCATGAGCTCTGTGGAGCACCTGTTCCTGCAGTCACTCCATTTGTTGGCCATTCTGGAGAAGATCCTTTCCACACATCCAGTGGATGCTGGGATGCTCAGGATGTGTCTGGTGATAGACAGCATGTTTGGCAGGTCAGCTACTCGAAAGAGAGCCACCCACCTGGCAGCCACACCTTTGGACTTCCATTCATCTTCAGCATCTTCTTTGAGCCTCTTCAGAATGGGTTTTGCTGTGGAGCATTCATCATAAAGTTCATCCATGTTGACTTTATGGATGAGGTTGAGCTTGGTGGTCACCCTCTCAATGTCAGTAAAGGTCATGGTGCCATGGTGCAGAGAGAGAGGTTGCAGTGAGAACAACCAGTAGTCTTCAGAAAAGTTGAACCATTTCTCAACATATGAGAGTGCTGTGTTGAGGAATGCAGTAAAATCTGCCCTTGCCATGTCAGCATCAAGTGGATGGAGACCCTGCAGCTTCAATTTAGTTAAGTAGCCATAGAACTGTTAATCTCGTCTCTGTGTGAGCTTTTGCTTGAAGTTTTCCATGATGGAATATAACTCAACACAGGTGGTTTCATCACTCTCCAGCTTCTTTACAACTTCCTCAAAGAGAGAGAGGATATTATTGCAGAGAAGAAGGTTGCATGCTGTCCTGTTGCATGCTGTCTGATGTCAGACAGCCCACCGTGCGCCACTGAAAACACTCGCCGACATATTTTACAACTTGCCTTGTAAACATCTCCACTGACGCTGTCCAGCCAAGGATGTGCGTCTTCCCACTCACGTCCGTACTTCTGCAAGCGTTTACGCTTTTGAGGACGTGGTGGAGTATCGGGTGTAGCGGACATTTTTAAAAGGCGCAGGTTTTGTGAGCAGCGCCGGTGTGTGGTGTCTGTCGCTAGGCAACCGTGACCACCACACGCATGCGCAGACACACAGATGACCGGAGCGGGTCTTGCGTAGATCCCGCCGCGACAATTTTGCTGACCGTAGTATTCCCTGTGTTTTGTTTTGATCATTATTGTTAGATTTAGTATTTGTGTGTGTGACAGACATGTGTATTGGACATTTATGGAAATACGGAACAAATTGCGTCCCGTATTGGTTCAATACGGGACGCAACATTTAATTGCCAAATAAGGGACGATTCCGTATTTTACGGGACGGTTGGCAACCCTAGGTCTAACTCACCACTCGCCACTTTGCTGACTGAAGTCCCCGATTTTGTGAAGAAAAGCCCATTCCATGTTACCGCGACGGCCGGGCCACGCGCCGTTGAGAGAGAGGTAAATAAACATGCGTGCAGACCGGACTTCAACCAAACAGACGACGATGACGTCCCCACCCCGAAAGATCGTCAAGGTAAAGTGGGTGGCCAACCAAGGTCTATCCCAGAGTTACATAAAGACAGTACAGCTCAAATAGAAGATGACTTCATGCAAAGAATGAGCATGGCAATGGAGCGTGCTTTTGGACATTTTCTTAATAGCTCTAGAGGCAGCATAATGTCCATGATGGGGGAACCACAAGGCGGTGTTATTAACCCACATGAAGCAGGGAACCATGCTGATGCTAATAAAGCTAACAATGCTTATGCAACAGTTGCTCTTGACAGAAATGCTAAGGTTCCCCTCGACAAACCATATTCCAAGTCTAACCCCCAGTCCGGCGAAGGTACGGAGGCAGCTACTAGGGGGAGGCTTGACGGGTGTAGCCCCCCCATCGTAGCCCCTGTTAGTTCCATGGCTGTTGCTAACCAACTAGCTGACCTGGTTCCGGCTCTGACTACTGCACTTACTGCTGCCTTGGGTACTCTCCAAAAACCAGGCCCAAACCCCGTCCCCATGGGCAGCCGCATAAAATTGGGACGTTATGACGGCCTCACATCTTGGGAAACATACTGCGCCCAGTTTGAGCTGCTAGCGACAGCCAATGAATGGTCCCCGGCTGAAAAGGCTGTTCAATTAGTCTCAGCATTGGAAGGGGAGGCAAGAAGAGTACTGTTGGATGTGACCACAGCCGACCTAGGAAATCCACAAGCTATATTTAGGGCCTTAAAGAGCCGTTTTGGGAACACCACTCCTGCAGTTGTGATGAGGCAGAGGTTCAACGAACGAGTGCGGGAATCCGGAGAAAAATTAGGAGTGTTTGCGGCTGAGCTGAGTTACCTCGCACAAAGGGGATTTCCTGAGTTTGATGACGCAACGTGCTTGGTGTTAACTAAAGAAGCCTTCATTCGCGGCCTCTTACCCCTCCCATTGCGCCAGCAAGTCCGACTCGCTGACCCACAGACCTTGGAGGCAGCACTAGAGAAAGCATTGGCAGTGGAAGACATACTCACAGAAGGCTTGGACTACCAACACAGACAGGTCTCTGTACGGCCTAAGACCCAAGCCATTCAGCCTCCTGGACCTACCTCGTACCCAACGGGCTACGAACGCAAAGCGATGTCGCCGGACGAACGACAGAACCAAGTCTGCTGGAAATGCCACCAAAGAGGTCACCCATGGCGCCTTTGTACAGTGCCTGATTCTGCCCTACAGGAGCCGGGAAACGCTCAGGGCTCGGTGTAAAGGGGAGCGACCCGAGCCATCCTTCGCTCCCCAAAGACAATGACACACGACCTGTTGCAAAAGTGCCTCACCACCCTGTCAACCATGCTCTTCTTCCCCATAACGCACTCACCGCCAACTGCTGTAGAGTGCCTGTGTTGGTTAATGGCCAATGGACCAAAGCCCTCCTGGATACAGGATCAACTGCGTCGCTCCTACACCCAGACCTCGTGCCTGCCGGAACCCAAACGCAAGCAACCGATGTTCAACTCACCACAGTTACCGGGGGAAAGGCTCCCATGCTGGGGAGGTGGGAGGCACTGATCGAAATAGAGACCTACTCTGCCTGCCAACCAGTCTGGGTCGCTGAAATAAAAGAGGACTGTTTGCTGGGAATGGACTTTCTGTGTGCGGCAGGGATTTCACTAGACTTCGGAGCACGTACCGTCACGTTCAAAGACGGGACGTCCATTCCCTTCCTGAATGATCTCCACACTCCCGAAATGGCCAACAAGGTTGGTGAGAACGGGGATGCAGAGGGGGACCCACCATGTCCTCCACAATGGGAGGCCCCTTTTGCAGAAAGCCCTCTTCCACTGTCTGACAACCTCATACCCCCAGAACCAGATGCATGTGCCCAGTCACAGCCCCATGCTGTCATACGGATTGCAAGTGTGGTCCCCATCTCTGGGGAAGAGTCATCAGCCGGTAAAACTGTCAGAGGCATCTGGGAGAACAGTCGGGAAGGCCTAAACTCTGAGCAACAGGATAGGTTATGGAATCTCCTGTATGAGTATCGACACAGTTTTGCCACTGGCCCCAACGACGTTGGCCAAACACATTTGGTCCAACACTTTATTAAAACAGGGGATGCCCAGCCAATCCGCCAGCGGCCCAGACGATTGCCCAAAGCCCGCCAAGGTGCTGCTGAGCAGATGATACAAGAGATGAGGGACGCTGGCATTATTGAGCCATCAGAGAGTCCGTGGGTGTCACCAGTCGTAATGGTTCCTAAGAAGGACGGAGGCTCAAGGTTTTGCGTCGACTACCGACCACTGAATGACAGAACTGTGAAGGACTCCTACCCACTGCCGCGGATAGACGAGTCCCTCGATCACGTGGCTGGTTCAGCATGGTTCTCCTCATTGGACCTCCAGAGTGGGTATTGGCAGGTGGCCATGGCCCCAGAGGACAAAGCCAAGACCGCCTTCACCACGGGACGTGGCTTGTGGCAGTTCACCACCATGCCATTTGGGCTATGCAACGCCCCAGCCACATTTGAAAGGCTGATGGAAAAGGTCCTGGTGGATATGCCCCCTGAACGCTGCCTTGTCTACCTGGATGATGTCCTTGTCCATGGACCATGTTTTGACTCGGCATTGGGGAGCCTGATGGAGGCACTGGAGCGGATTAAGCGTGCAGGACTGAAGCTTCATCCGGGGAAGTGCAGATTCCTACGGCAAGAGGTCTCCTTCTTGGGCCACAGGATCAGTGGGGCTGGCATCATGACGGAGCCTGATAAGGTAGCAGCCGTCAGGGATTGGCCTACCCCTACTGACATCCACCAGCTGAGATCGTTCTTAGGACTCGCATCCTATTACAGGCGCTTTGTGGCTGGGTTCTCTACTGTAGCTGCCCCCATGTTCGTCTTAATGCGCAAAGACACACCGTACGAATGGGGGCCACAACAGAATGCAGCCTTTCACGAGCTGAAGCAGGCCTTATGTAAGGATCCAGTGCTGGTTGCACCAAACACAGAGTTGCCATTTATCCTTGATACAGACGCTAGTAACACCGGCCTTGGCGCTGTACTCTCGCAGCTGACCCCTGACGGAGAGCGGGTTGTTGCTTACCACAGTCGTACCTTGGATAAGTCGGAGAGGAACTATTGTGTCACGCGCAAGGAACTGTTGGCAGTGATTGATGCAGTGAACCATTTCAAGCACATCCTCTGCGGTCTTCCATTCACCATTCGCACTGATCATGCTGCTTTGAAGTGGCTCATGTCCTTTAAAGAACCTGAAGGACAAGTCGCCAGATGGATCGAACAACTCCAGGCCTTTCAGTTCACCATACAACACAGAGCCGGTGAGAGTCACACAAATGCAGACAGCCTCTCACGCCGACCGTGTGCCCCAGACTGTCACCACTGTGACCGGGAAGAAGAACGGGAGGCAGCTAACCTGCAGACGGGGGAGGTGATCTGTCGAGCCCTATTACCCGAGGATGTTAGGGGTTGGGCTGGACTGCAAACCGTGGATCCTGACCTTAAAACAGTCATGGGGTGGCTGGAAACAGACAACCGGCCGCCCTGGGAAGATGTCGTGGCCCAGTCGGCCACAGTCAGAGGCCTGTGGTCCCAATGGCCTGGGGTAGAGCTGCAGGAAGGAGTTCTGAAGAGGTGCTGGCGTGAGCCAGCCACTGGGGAGCCACGCTGGCAGGTGGTCGTGCCAAAGGACCTCCGGGACAAAGTGCTGGAGGCACACCACGGATCCCCCGGAGTAGGTCACTTTGGGGTGACAAAGACATTGAGACGGCTACGGCAGGCATTCTATTGGGGCCAGAGCAGGAGAGATGTTGAGGACTACTGTCGCCGCTGCGACTCCTGTACCGCCCGTAAAGGCCCCCAAGGTCAGTCCCGTGCACCTCTACAGCAGCACCGTGTCGGGGCACCGATGGACAGGGTGGCAGTCGATGTGTTGGGCCCACTTCCCCGTACCAGCAGAGGGAACCGGTATGTGCTGGTCGCCATCGACTACTTCACAAAGTGGATGGAAGCATACCCCCTACCTGACCAAGAAGCCACAACCGTGGCCGAAGCCTTGGTGCAAGGAATGTTCAGCCGCTTTGGAACACCCTCGGAGCTCCACTCTGATCAAGGGCGGAATTTTGAATCACATGTATTCACCGCCATGTGTAGCCAACTTGGCATCCGGAAGACCAGAACCACCCCACTTCACCCTCAAAGTGACGGGTTGGTGGAGCGCTTCATGCGGACCTTAGGCGCCCAATTAGCCCTCACCACCGCTCCGGATCAGAGTGATTGGGACCTGCAACTACCCCTCATCCTCATGGCGTGCCGCAGTGCAGTCCAAGAGTCCACTGGCTGTACTCCTGCATTGTTGATGTTGGGCAGGGAGCTCAGAACGCCGCCAGAGCTGGCCTACGGACGACCGCCCGATGCACCGGATGCCATGGCTGGCCCGGAGTATGCCAGGCAGTTACAGGACCGCCTGGAAACGGCCCACGGATTCGCCAGACACCAGGCTCAGCAGGCAGGGGTTCGTCAGAAGCGATGCTATGACATGCACGGTAAGGGGCAGGACTTCCAGGCTGGGGACCTCGCCTGGGTGTATGGACCTAAGAGGGTAAGAGGCCGTTGCCCCAAGCTGGACAGCAAATGGGTTGGGCCCTGCTATGTGGCTGAGAGAGTTGGCGAGGTTGTGTATAGAGTCAGACTGGCTCCCAGAGGCCGCACAGTCGTGCTGCACAGGGATAGGATGGCACCATACCGGGGGACTCAGCAGCCCGCCTTCCCTGTGACGACTCCCAGGGCGCGGGTCAGGTCACCTCGCCACAGGGGGACACCACCGAGGCGGCAACAGAATATGTCTCAAGGGGAGGAAGTGACGCCGCTTGGAGCTGTGGTGCCGAGGAACACGGCTGCAGCGACGGGAACTCCTCTGTTGGATGGTGGAGTGAGGAGGTCGCAGAGGGAACGGCGACTTCCGGGTCGCTTTCAAGACTATAATCTTCCTCAGGGACGAGGAATTAGAGGGGGGGGGCCGTGTAGCGACCCAGCAGGACTATGGGGGGGATTGATGGGGAGTTTGTGGGGGGAAGGAGTTGCCCTAGTTCAGCCTGATAGGCCAGTTGGGATAGGGGGCGGGAACAGCCAGGTTTCGTTTTCGCTATGTTGTTTTTGGGCACTCCTCCAACCCCGTTAGTTAGTTGTACGGGAAGGTCAATAAAGCCTGGTTCTCCGGTTAAACACCAGCCACTCTGTGTCCTCCTCATTCCGCTAGTTAGCCCCGCAGTGTCGGACCGCAAACGCTACAATACTATTTCTGTCTAGTGTCTACTACTTGACCATACTACACTTGACTGTGTAGTACGGTCTACAGACATGCGTAGAACGCCTCCGAACGCCGCCGAAACTCCACCGGATGTTTGGAGATGACGTATCTCCCCCCAGATGGCGGCAAAATGTACCTGTTTTCCGTCTTGTTATCGTTGCTATTAAATAAAAAAATGTCTCTTTCTACGCGAATGGCTCTTGAAATGGATATCTCTGCTAGAAGGCGTCGTCGTCGGTCATCTCGTAGAGCGACTTACCGGCAGGTTATGTTGTATATATGTGGACATTTGGTAAGTCATTTTTTTGGAATAATAATACATTTACAGTTATTTGTTACTCCGTGAAAAAGACGATTGAAGTTAATTTTTCCTTTTTTATTGAACACACACACACACACACACACACACACACACACACACACACACACACAAATAAAAAGCCGCTGTTGGTGGTGTCGGGTCAGCCATCTCTTCTTCGTTTGTTACCAGACTCCGGTTGCATTGTGGGATAGCGTAGTGTGGTCCGTGGTTCACTTTGGTGGTAGTATGCATTCGGAAACGACTTCCGTACTACAGAATGCATACTAGAGTATTCGGACGCGCTAGATTTTTCGCATACTACAAAATGCATACTATATAGTATGCAAGTACGAGTATTCGGATGCAGCCATGGTTGATACAGTGGCACTGCCTCGAGACAGGAAACGCGGAGCGCGTCTCTCTCTCTCTCTCTCTCTCTCTCGCTCTCTCTCTCTCTCATATATGGTGTTTTACACAAATGTGTCGTCTGTCTGCTTGTCTGTCTGTCTGTCTGTCTGTCTGTCTAGAGATAGGCAGGCTCTGTCTCCCTGCCCCCTTACTCATAGCTTAAACACCTTCCCCTCTGCGGTTCGAAGCCTCCACTTTGGTTTCTCCCCCCCCCAGAGAGTGGCTTTGTCTTTCATGCTCCGCTCTTGACGTTGTTTTGAGTGCTCATCGTTAACGATTGTACTTGGTACCGAGTGCGAGGTTAGTCCCCCACTATAGGTCTCTGTGTAGATCGGGCCACAATAGAATAATCTATCTTTCACTTCCCCCATTATTCTGTCCTTTCCTGAGGCTGGTACGGTCTGTGTTCCTAAGCAGTCGCCGACGTTCACAGTGGATACTATCTTATCTGCCGATCCGCTGATACCACACTGGACTGTATGCTTACATTTTACATTCAAATCTATTGGGATTTTGTTATTAAAAACGATGGATTACTAAAGAGTACGAGTCTCCCCCTCCTGACCCCATACACTCGTAAAGTCCCCACCTCCCCCCTCCAAGCCCCTTACACCCGAGAACCCCCCCCCCCACCCCACCCCACCTCTCCCCCCTCCCTCGCTCGCTCTCTCTCTCTCTCTCTCTCTCTCTCTCTCTCTCTCTCTCTCTGGCTGGTTTTATTAACAATAAATTGTAGTACCCCCTTTACCCCTTTTTCGAGGATCTCATAGGGCTATTTGTGTATATGTATATAAGCACAGCGCAGAGAGCGGATAGTGTGTTGAGAGTGTGTATTGCGATTAAGTGGTGGCCTTAGGCCATAAAGTACCACATATTTCAGCCAGACAGATAGAACTCAGAGGAGTTTCTTTTATCGATTGATACGTTTGTAGTTTCCCCCACCGCCATATTTGGAGTTCCTCATAGTCTCTGTAGCCCCCCATCTCAACATCTCCCACCACTGGATGCGAAGAGACCTATTCCCAGCTCTATCTCAACGCCTCCCCCCGCTCACTGAGAGAAAAATATTCCCAGTTCTATCTCAACATCTCCCTCTGTGCCACAAGAAGAGGACTATTATAAGTCCCAACTAGGTGACCCCCTGCTTTCGAAGAAGCTAACTACTAGTGTTTTCTCCGCACCCAGCCCCAGAATCCCCTTAAGTGTCTGCCCCCACCAGGCGAGCCAGAGTTCGCCTTACAACAATAGGGTAACCCATTGGACAGCCGTTCACAACCCCCCTTGACATTCATATAGATGTGAGAAGGAGGCCATACCCCCTTTCTAATGTTAGTTAAATTGAAGGCTTCTTCTTATTGTTCTCTCTTCCCCTCACTCCCTTTCTCCCTAAACACCTAGCTATGTGTTAGGACCAGATGGTAAATTGTTGAACTTGTTTGTGTATCTGAGTGTCTGTGTGTGTCTAAGTGCTTCACCAACATGAGATGAGATGAGAGATGAGACATTATTCTAAATATTCTCTTTTCTCGTCAGGAAGTGGCAACAAAAGCATTGAAGGATGCCCAACACTCATCACATCATTTTAATTGTGTACATTATTCTAAATATTCTCTTTTCTCTTCAGGAAGTGGCAACATAAGCAGTGAAGGATGCCCAAAACTCATAATTTTAATTGTGTACATTATTCTAAATATTCTCTTTGCTCTTCAGGAAGTGGCAACATAAGCAGTGAAGGATGCCCAAAACTCATCATTTTACTTGTGTGCATTAATCTAAATATTCTCTCTCTCTCTTCAGGAAGTGGCAGTATAAGCAGTAAAGAATGCCTAACACTCACAGACATTACGTTTTTCCAGGTTGCTGGGCCCATCTGTCTGTTTTCGTGCGTTTTGTGTATCACGACAGGAGTGCACTAGACACTGGATGTGTTATGAACATTGATATTAGAGAACCAGGATGGTTAAAATAAACACCGGGTTTAACTAATAATAATACTTTTAATTAATAAATGATGTGCATGGTTTTCACCGGTGCACAGGAGGGAGTTGGCTCAACTACTGTAGTTCAATTACAATAAAAAAAATTGCGAATACATCTAAATGGGTAAATTTCTGCACCTATCAGCTACTGCATGTGTAAGAATGACAAATAATTGTGTATCCTTTCATTTTATGTTTTGTGGTTATGTGAGTTTTATTTCACCAAAATCTTGTATTGTTCATGTAGGCCTAGTAGTCTTTAGGCATTGGGAGATTTATTTGTTGTGTAACTGCGCCCTCTATTGGATAGTGGTGGCTATATGCTGGATTTTTGCGTTTCTTTCTCAGTTTGCGTTCCACTGGAAAGAGAGGTACGTGTCCACACCTGTGCCCACACCTGTGCAATGTTAACTTTTACTATACCTGTTCTAACTTTAGTTTTAGTGCATATGGTAACTTGTATATGTATTCCAGGACGAGTGCACTTAAATTTAGTCATGTTTTGTCTAGTGGTGCCGAGATGATGCCTCATGAAACGTCAAAGCCTCAAAGCCAGATGAACCACCTAAGTGGTTCGTGCTCGAAGCTTCAAATGAGTACGCTAGGGACATCTAGTGGTGAATGAAATTATGACAACCCAACCCAAAATGTGATTTTTGCTTCGTGTGCCGATACAACATTAAATCATTTGAGAATTGAAGTAATTTCAGTGATACATGTGTGTGAGTGTGACATTCATAAAATGGCACAGAGCTCATGCTAGAAAATAAATCATTTGGCAAAAGTGTGTCTTAACAGACGCTTTTATCCAAAGCGACTTACATCGGTAAATACACACATTGACACACCGACGGCAGAGTCAACCATGCAAGGCGACAGTCAACTTTGGAGGGAGGTGCAGGGGGGGTAATGTTTCACGTAGCTCCCTACGTGATGTTTACACAATGTGTGATGTTTCGATTGATACTACAGAAAATGCAATGCTCAAACTACTACGATCACAGACTAGTGGTATATTGAATATACCACAAGGTTGTGATCGCATACGGGACATCTTTATAGTCGAAATCTCCCGACTGAACCCATATTTCGAAGCAGAAGCCCGAGGCGAAGCCTCGAACGTCACACCCTACGTCATTTTGCCAACGTGAATCCTACTCGAAGCGGAGCTTCGCTGGGGGAGGAGCCGAGATACTCGACACACGCCTCGATGCCTCGACGCAAAACGTAACATCACTAGTTTTGTCGAGAACATTTATGTTTTATGAGCTTAGATTGTTAACATAGCTAACCTCGTGGTTTGCGCTCGCCACTCTATCTTCGTCTACTATGCAACAAATAGCTGGAATAAACTCCCTGAGGATTTAAGACTTGCCCCAACTCTGAGCACCTTCAAAACAAGATTGAAGACTTTTATGTTTGCTTTAGCTTTCTGCTAAATCTTAAATACTTTAGCTTTATTTTACTAAAATGCCTTTTTAACTTTCCCTTTATTTTCAATTTAATTTTCTCACTTTCTTAAATGCACTTTCAATTTTACTTACTAAAAAGCCTTTTTAACTTTCTATTTTACTCATTTCTTTGCATATGTTTTCTTTTACTTATCTATTATTTTATTTTAATGTATAAAAATGTTTATATGTGAAGCACTTTGAGTCTGCCTTGTGTATGAAAAGTGCTATATAAATAAAGTTGCCTTGCCTTGCCTTGCCTTCGTGTAGTAGCCTATAGCCCAAATGTTTCAGTTCTCCATTTTCTTGTGTTAGGCTGGTTCAATCCATGAAGATAGAGTCCTGAATCTTTGTTCTCATTGAAATTGTACAGGTATGTAGCCTAGGCCTACTCCCAATACCAGGTTTAGCATGTGTTAATTCAAATGTTTTCTTGTAGTTTATTTTCGGATTTTTTTTAATGCTTTTAGTGCTCTGTTTGCTTTCCACTGGATTGAGAGAGGCTGGTTCAATCCATGAAGATAGAGTCCTGAATCTTGTGTTCTCATGGAAATTGTACAGAATAAAGTGCCATTAAAGAACGTCAGCGTCCTGTCTTCAGTGCACCGGAACACAACGCCTCCTCGCTTCAGGGTGATCGCCGGTGGTTGGAACTCTTCGGGACGTTGACAAGTACTTGTTCTACTGTTAATGCGCAAATTGTAATTCTTGATTGCCTCTATCTCACTTAGTGTCATTTTGCATTGTGTTTTTTTTTCTTTCTTTCTCGATATTAGCATTTGTTACTTGTTCACATATTGTTACCATAGTCTAACACATGTCAACCTTTGCAAAAATGACTGATGGTAAGGATGTGCAGACACCTCTTAGCCGTGGGGACGCTGCGCTGGAAAGCCTAGGTAGGGGCAGGCTTATGAGTAGGGTGGAGTGCACGCCGGTTATAGGGGCTGGTGCACTAGGCAAACCTGTACTCTCTTCTACACACTTACACACTGATGCACATTCCCCCGCACCGCATGTGCGTAGATTAGGGGATGCTTCAGACATTGGTAGTGGTGTTAGCCCAGTGGGCCGCCCTGTATTCTCATACCCTCACACGCATACAGATGAACATTCTCCACGTCAGCCAGTGTCTAGTCCAGAGGCGAGTTCCTCAGACCTAGGGAACCTCATTACACAATTAGCATACGAGATAGGGGAGAACACTGCTAGCCAACTTACCAGATCTATCGGTAGCGCAGATAGTCAAAACCCTCCCACACCTAGTCTGAATTTAGGACAAGGACAGTCTGACTTGAACATGACTAGAGTAACGTTAGTTAGGAGGACAGATGTCAAAGAGCCACCGTACTTCAGGGGAGATGGAACAGACAGACACACAGTGCACAAGTGGGAAGAAATGATGAGCGTCTACCTGAATAAGCGGGGTGTCCCCCCACAAGAGTGCTCCATGGAGATAATGTCCAGACTAATGGGAAAGGCTAGAGACATTGTTAAAGTTACCCTGCGCAGCATGCCATCGCTGCTGCCAGCTGAACACTCCAAGCTTGTCTTTGATATCCTGAAACAACATTTCAGTGAGGTAACCTACGCCTCAATGCCTCTAGCAGACCCCTCTCATGAGGTCACGATGACGCCAGTGAAACACTGTCCTGACCCCGCTCTTGCCAGTGTCCTGAAGTGCAAAATATCAGAGGAGTGGACAGCAAATGAGATTCAGGAACACCTCATCGAACATCAGAGAGAGGCCAGAACAATGTCTCATTCCAAATCTTGCCGGCCAAAGAACATTGGTGCACATCCTCAGACTTCAGCAATAGACACAGTCCCTCCTAATAACACCACCGACCTTATCTGCTACCCCAAGTCAATGGGGCCCTCATCCTCTTCTCAGGCCGAGGGTGTCTGCGTCCAGTCTCTCATTGGCTTGTTGAACCGTGTGCTGGAGCAGAAGGCCCCGACAGCAGCGGCCGCGCCACCCAGCAGGGGGGCCAGTTGCCATCGTTCAGAGTAGATGTAGAGTCTGTCAGTCTGCTCAACACTCAACTACTGTGCACTGTAGACAGGCAAACCTCTGTATGGGCTGTTACAAGCCCGGCCACTGGCAGAGGGAGTGCCAACAGCGCCGGCCAAGAATTAACACTCCTCCACAGCCACAGCTATCTCAAGCACGGCCTGAACATGAGCAAAGAAGAGCAAGTTTAAACTAGATGGCTCACATATGGAGAGGGGACGTGTGAGCATTAAAACATCGACCCTTGAAGAAAGTGAAGAATTAAAGGAGTTGTACGTCAATGTTTGTGAAACAATGTCAGATGATTGTACAGTAGTTGTTCAGAATATTCACACAGTTGAGACCTTCAGCGAGTTATTTCATGCACCAGTGACAGTTAATGGCCGCGCTCAGTTACAAGAGCTCCTTGACACAGGGTCAATGGCCTGCACGATAAGTGAAGTGTCTTCAGACGGCCAACAGTTTTTGGAGATGACGGCACGCCTCACGAGATGGAGGGGTGAAGGTGTGCCGGAAAAAGTAGGGACGGTGAAGTTAACTCAGGCGGTGACCCTCCTCACCAAACAAGAGTACCTACTGTGGGGCAGACTGCCAAGTAATGTGCCCCAGTCACCTGGGAGCACAGTTATTGTGGAGCCTACCACCTCCAGTGGGTAGGGGAGGGGAGAGAGGTCACGCCGCTGTGGGGAGATGGCTGGACCCCCATGAAAATCACAAACATCTCAGACAAACCACTCACCCTGAGAAAGAACAGCAAGCAGGCAGATGTCTCTCCTTGTGTCACGGCTGAAGACCTCACACTGTTCCAGGGTTCCTCTCAGAGCGACAGTTGTTCTGTTAAAGTGGCTCATGTGAAACAGGACGACGGCACTGACCTGAAAGACAGACTGCAGAAGTCTGGTCTTGGAAACGTCGACATTGACCGATGTGAAGCGAGCCCTTCCACCAAGCTCCAACTTGTGACATTGCTTGAGAAGTATCAAGATGTATTTTCAAAGCACAATCTAGACTGTTGAGAAGCCGAGGGCTTTGTGCATAGAATCCGTCTCACTGACGCCCGTCCTTTCCATCTCCGTTCTCACTGAGATGGAAGAGCAAGGAATCATACGGAAATCAATGAGTGAATGTGCTTCCCCACTCGTGATGGTTTGGAAGAAAAATGGGGATCTTCGTATATGCACAGACTTTCGATGGCTGAACGCGAGAACTATCAGGGATGCTCATCCTTTGCCCCATCAATCGGACTGCTTAGCTGCCCTTGGCGGTAACGCTGTTTTCAGCACCATGGACCTCACATCGGGTTTTTATAACCTGTCCATGCATGAGGAAGACAAGAAATATACTGCCTTCACAACACCACTAGGCCTGCCTGAGTATAACAGAATGCCGCAGGGGCTTTGCAACAGTCCGGCGTCCTTCGTGAGGATGATGCTGATTATCTTTGGTGATCTAAACTTCAGCAGTCTCTTGTGCTACTTAGATGACCTCTTGATTTTTGCCCCCAATGAACCGCAGGCCCTCCGCAGGTTGGAAGTGGTTTTTCAGAGGTTGCAGGAGCACAACCTGAAGTTGAGTCTGAAAAAGTGCCATCTGTTGCGGAGGTCTGTGAAGTTCCTCGGACACAAACAAACATGTCCGATTATTTCCATGCAACGGACCTTCAAGCTACTCTGGCAGCTCTAACAAGCGTACAGGAGTCTTTCCACGAAATGTACAGGATATGTACAGATAGTATTACTGAAAAGAGAAGGATCTTTTTGGTTTTTGCGGCACGGATGAGAAGAAGGAAGATTCTACGCATGCGCTCAGACATGGCGGTGTTGTGTGATAGTGTATCACAGCACCACCTAGCCGCCTGGCATGCATACCCAATCGAATTCCACACACTTTTGCGTCACCGTATGCACGCAGATTACCTCCCGAAAACGCTCGTCTAAACGCGGAATAAAAAGTGAAGACGCGACGCCACTTTTGCGTCTTCTGGTCAGACCGTCATCGTGTAATCGTAGCCTCAGTTGTTGGTGCCTCAATTTATGTGTAGGGACCCTAGTCATGCTACTGCAGAGGTTTGCTGCTATTTTTAGCAATATTAGTGGTTAAAAAATGCAGATTTGGAAGCGAAACTCAATGCCCCAATACATGGCCGCCAAACATTGCGCCGGGCAAACTCTAACACTCGATTTTCAATGAAAAAGGTATCTGGAGTGCTTATTTGATGGGTTTTTCTTGCCAAAATGGGTTTTCATGTATCCCCATAAGGTGAGCTAGTCCCCAAACATGTTTGTGCCTGAATTCATTAGAACGTTTCAAACCGATAACTGTATGTGTAGAATTGAGATCTGTAACAAAGACATTCATTATGCGACTACAATTCACAAATATGTATATGTGCATTATAACACAATCAACAATGTTGGTTTGCAACAACAAAACGTAATTACAGATTCAACAATCCTCTTTCACATCCGGGCACACATCTACAACCGTGACATTATTATTTTGCACCTAAACCAACCAGTATCAAGGTGATCAGCATTGATTTTTTTTTTTGGTGGGTCACATTTCAAGACGAGCTGCAATCCACACTGCAGGAGCTGCATTTTGCTATTTTGGTTTAGGTTGTTTGATTGCACTCTTTGTTAGTTACGACAGCCTATTCATCTCATATTTCAATGTTGGTAATTTGATACCGATATGCAGCTTATGCTTATGATGTACCATATTTACCCGAATATAAGACATTTATGTATTTATATTGTGGCAACCCGGCCCGACACGGCGGGCCTGGAAGCCCAGAGGGCAGGTAATACAAGCAGTCTACCACCCTTTTCCCCCAGAGGGCACCAAGGGCCGCATTAGCACGGTCCCACTCAACGCCAACGGGAGACACCTGTGTACCAGGCCCATCAGACCCAGGTGAGGGCTATATAAGAGAAGCGGAGACGTGGTCTAGGGGCAGGAGGTATGTGACCCATGTAGGAGCCGAGAACGGACCGAGATTCCCTACCCGGACGGACCTTGGCCCCAGGACCCGGTCTAGAGAAGACCACAGGACGACACGGAAGGACCTCCTTACCTGGATACCGGGACAGCGCGTGAGATACGACCACAGCGTCCCCAGTGGCTCACGGAGCCCAGACTCTTTTTAGTTATAGTTTGCATTGACGGGTGATTCCCCTTTTTTCCGTTCTTTGGATTTAATTAACAACAGAGACTCTTGTTCATTGATCGGAGGCCGGGCTGATAGAACCGGGTTACCACTGTGTGTGTGTGTGTGTGTGTGTGTGTGTGTGTGTGTGTGTGTTCCATCTTTAGCTCCTCCCTGCCGTGGTACCAAATTCATTATTTTCCTTATCCCCTTTTGTTTCCTTGCTCACTTTACTTGTTCCTTCTTTTCCTCTTAATTGTATCCCTTCCTGATGTTTTTTTTTTTTTTTGTAATATTTCCCTTCCTCCTACCTAAAATAATCTCTTTGCTCAAGGGTTACGTTCTTACATCTTTGTTTTTTTTATATATTTTTCAAAAACGGAGAAACATTTTTATGTGGATTTTGTTTGAAAATGAGCATACCATAAATATTTATGCTCTCCTGACTATAGCAGTCATATGGTGCACCTTGGCTGAATTGTTTCTCATTCAATATCCCCATCGATTTCAATATAATTCTGAGAAGATAGTCTGCATCACAACTTATTCTAAACTGTCAGATCCCTTTCATTAATAACCTCCGCAATGGGACTCTCTACGTCGTCCCTGCACTCTACCCCTGCCTCTGACTCACTCTCAAGCTATAAAGAGAGGTGGTGGAGTGATAATTATTTATTAAGCAGTATATATTCTTTCACATTGATAGTAATACTGAATGTGAATTCAACTGATCTGTAGAACTAGGCTGTGCACCCAAAACTCTGAGCAGTCTACAAAAAATTGAATACAGACAACACAGAATATCAACCAGTGGTTTTATCCGTTTGCAGGTTCACAATGTGATTGGTACTAATAAGATGGCGGTCATCTATTGGTTGTTCTGAGAAGTGTATACGACAGAACCGCCACCAGGGGGACCTCTACTCTGCTCTGCCTGGATAGCTACATGCTGGTTGTTACCTGATTATAATAAATAATACGTTGAGTCTGCTATGAGCGCCTCCAGTTATCTGCTTTAACAGTTATAACTTTATCAGTGTTTGATACACGACACCTATTTCACCCTCCCCCCCCCCCCCCCCCCCCCCACACACACACACTTTCCTGTGTGTGTGTGTGTGTGTGTGTGTGTGTGACATTTTCTAAATCATAACAAACACAGTTTCTGAAGAGGTAAAAAATAAATGCATGCATAAAAAATACATGTATATGTATATACAAAATATTTTGAAAATAAACAATGCGGCATACATTTGTAAAAACAATTTCATCGTCAATTGTATTATAATTCAAATACATTTTGAAAAAAAAGTACTTAAAAATGCTTCAACCAATGATTCCCCCCCCCCCATACTTTTTTGCTAAGCCGCTAATGGTGAATGTGCCAGGAATGTAAAAAAAATAAGTCCATGTTGAAGTCCATAAGCGCACAAAATGCATGACCAATGTTAAGTGATGACAAAAGCACTTTTAAATGCATTACACCATTTTGATTCGTTAGATAAATACATAATTCTGTCTAATTCTTTTAAAGGTCCCATGACATGCTATTGTATGTATTCTTTAATATAGGTATTAGTGGGCAACTAACACAGTATTCAAAGACGTTCCCTAAATTCAGCCGTGGTGCAGAGTTACAGCCACTCCGAGCCAGTCGCACATTGAGCTTCCCCCAAATGCGCTGTTTCGGTGGGTGTGTCAAGGAGGAGGGTGGGGGTGTGGCCCTGAGCAGCTTCTAGCCACCATGCGCTCTGTTTACAGTGGATGTATCGCAATGGCGAGGCGCACACAGCCTTTAGCCGTGTTCTGTAAATATTCTAGAACACACGGGAGTCCTGGAGCTCTATATCTAAATATTATCATATAGCCTACCCTACACAGATATCTATACCATATAATATATATTATCACGGCCAAAAGCTGTGTGAGCCGATATTATGAATCTCAAACGACCGCGTTGGGTTCTCCGACGTTCCTGGTTCTTCAACGTCGACATCAATGTGAATACACACACTGTAACGCAAGTGTTTCTTGTCGGTTCTTTGACGTGTCTTGTATTTCCACAACGAGACTGTCGTGGGGGTTATCTGAGCCATGGTTGACAAGGAATTGGGGGAAAGGAACTTTGGTTTGACTCGCTGAAGTACATGAACTGCGACATGCCGCCGGTTGCCGCGAGGCACCATCGCCCGGCAGCGGGCAGCCGGCAGCAGGCAGCGCGCGGTTCAGTCGACTTCAGGTTGATGTGAAAGTGGAAGAACCAGAGATGTCGCAGAACCCGACAAAGTCGTTTGTGATTCATAATATCGTCTGGAGGCGCACACAATATGTTATATGATATAGATATCTATGTATTATATGATATTATTTAGATATAGAGCTCCAGGACTGTAACGCAAGTGTTGTACACTTCCTTGTTATTTGGATAACCGTTCTGCTGTTGGTGTGATGGCGCATAACACGTCGGACTCTCGTATCTGGTATTTCTACAACGAGACTCGTATTGGGGGTTATCTCAGCCAAGGTTGAGAATGAATTGGGGGGAAGGAACTTTGGCTTTGACTCCCTCAAGAACATGAACCACGACATGGAGGAGAAAGGGATTGTTGGCGGCGAATGTCTCCCGCTTGAGCCCCGCTGAGGGACCACCGCCTGAGGCGGAGGTGCATAAGCGCTGACTGGCAAAGATCCCTTTCTCCTCCTTGTCGTGGTTCATGTTCTTGAGGGAGTCAAAGCCAAAGTTCCTTCCCCCCAATTCATTCTCAACCTTGGCTGAGATAACCCCCAATACGAGTCTCGTTGTAGAAATACCAGAGACGAGAGTCCGACGTGTTATGCGCCATCACACCAACAGCAGAACGGTTATCCAAATAACAAGGAAGTGTACAACACTTTCGTTACAGTCCTGGAGCTCTATATCTAAATAATATCATATAATACATAGATATCTATATCATATAACATATTGTGTGCGCCTCCAGACGATATTATGAATCACAAACGACTTTGTCGGGTTCTGCGACGTCTCTGGTTCTTCCACTTTCACATCAACCTGAAGTCGACTGAACCGCGCGCTGCCTGCTGCCGGCTGCCCGCTGCCGGGCGATGGTGCCTCGCGGCAACCAGCGGCATGTCGCAGTTCATGTACTTCAGCGAGTCAAACCAAAGTTCCTTTCCACCAATTCCTTGTCAACCACGGCTCAGATAACCCCCACGAAAGTCTCGTTGTGGAAATACAAGACACGTCAAAGAACCGACAAGAAACACTTGCGTTACAGTGTGTGTATTCACACACACACATGTGGCGCTCGCACGGTCGAGTCTCATTGGCGGGCCAACGTCTCTGGGCGGGCCAGGCAGAGTAAGGGGAGGAGCTGAGTTTCTTGATGACGTCATGAGCACAGACATTCCAAATCAGCGCGCTTGAGCCTCCGTTTTTTCAAAGGCGAGCAGAACAGCTAGTGCTAGTTTTACACCAAACGCAAGTTTTAGCCACTGGGGGACCATAGGCAGGCTAGGGGAACTCATATTTATGTTAGAAAACCTCCCAAAGTGAGATTTTCATGTCATGGGACCTTTAAAAATTATAATTATTTAACCATTAACTGTTTGCTCAAAACAAGAAGTATCAAAAGGCATAGTTGAGAGTAACAATCCAAACAAAATACAGTACAAATAACATCAAAAGCAGAAGCTGGAATGCTCCAGCCAAAGGACACATGGCACATAAGGCGCGTTCCGACTGAGGGACTTCTTGGAAAGCGGCTCACTGTTTGGCTACGCCCACTCACTGAGTTCCCCTCGCCGTCCGTTCCCATACAGGGACCTTTGTAGCGGCTACCCAACGGAGTTCAAATATGACGTAATTAGTTTGTCATAGGGCTGAAATTGACTTGCTGCAGACAACGCATACGTGTACGGATCATGGCTGCCATGCGTATTATGCGACCGCTTGGTGCGTCCGTTGCGAACGTCGCAAGGGAACACGATGCGGCCGCGAGATGCAATGCTGACAAGAAAGTTGTGGCTGATCAAGAGAATTTGCAGTGACCTTGAGGTCAGGAGTTATATTAGCATGGCGAAAAGTTTCTCGGAGAGACTGTCGGACCTAGTCCGCGATTTCCCACACCTGTATGATAACACTCTTTCGATGCATTTTCCTGCCGCCGGCTTAACATTAGTAAAATGATCAGTTTTTCCTCTACCAGTGTCTCCATGTTGTTTATTGACATGAGCACGCAATGCACATGCTTTTGCATGATTTCAGGATCGGATATGAGTGTGGTCTGCCCCTAGTGGAGACTTCCACTATCAGGCGTTTTAGCCACATAATGCTGCAGCTAGTCTGCACACAGGACACAGCAGGTCGCAGCAGGTTGGATACGCTTACGCCTCGTTCACGCCTTGTTCACACTACTTGCGTCCGTCGACGGATGACCGAGGGCGTGTCTGACGTATAGGGGACTATGCTGTGTTCCAATACCCATACTTCCATGAGTAAACTTAAACGTAGTAGGCCTACACTATCCACACTCACTAAGTGCGCTAATTTTCAAATGTCAGTGTTGTTCAAAATCTAATACTCCGCGGTGCACTGACCGGAAATTACGATCACGACTGCCGCCGCGGCTCCTCCCCCGCAATAAACATCCCGCTTTGAACGGTGAACTCTTTACACCTAGCAGCTATAAAAAGCTATAAAAACTACAAAATTACTCTATTAATGCAGGCTATGTGGAAAATGCGCTGACTTTGGCTCAGCCTGGCTCCGCCCTTTTCCGCTACGTAGCTAAGATGGCTGCCGTTGAGTACGAAAAGTGTACATCGATCCACACTTCGCGATTTGACCGTTTTGAGTACACCATCCGGGTCCTTTCAGTACACTTATTTCGCCCGATCTGAATCGGAACGCCCTACGTACTCAAACAAAGGCTAGTAAGTACGGATAGTATGGATATTGGAACACAGCACTAGCCTTTGTAGACGCATACTGCAGCCAATCAAATCGCTTCCTGCTACAATGCTGATGTGTGGATATTAATACAAAAGATGACACAAACAACAGGTGACTAGAAACAATCCTATCATACCACATTTCTTTAAAAATATATAATGGCCAGATTTTTTCTGCTTCTTCCTGCTTGTTATTGCAAAATGGATCCAGGAAACGCGGGGATTGTATTTGCATAGCTGCGATCTAATTGGCCGACGGGTCCGCCGCTGCCTGAAAAGTTGAACATTTCTCAACTTTTTGACGCAGTCCACGGAGCCGAATGGACGGACGGACCCACAATGCATTTCGCGAGCACCCCATGCAAAGCCAATGAGATCCGTCGAACGGACGGAGGTAGGGTGAACGAGGCCTTACAGCGAGTCAGATCCACCCCTTACGTGATTATTTAGCAAAAGTTTTAAACTGTGGCGTCAGTGACGAGACGCTCAAAAAAAGGCAGACGCATATCCCGCCTTAATCATACGTCGAACTCACGTCATATCCCGCCTCAACCGTATCCAATCAGCCTCGACTATAGTTAGGTAATACCTGAGTCGCTAACTGAGCCGCTAAACTGTGAAGTTGGGCGCATCCTCTCCCCTAAGCCACACCCATAGCGGCTCACTGGAGGGAAGAGTCCCTCAGTCGGAACGGGCCTATTAGCCAGGGATTGAACCAGCAGCCTTCTAAGCACGTCCGTGCTTGTCAACCTGGGCATAAATACCTTCGGGAGCGGCTGTTTGAGGGGGAATGGGTTCTAAAGGGATAGAAGAGGGTCCTAACATACTGTAGACGGTGGGAGAATGGTCACCGTTTGGACTCTGGAAGGAACATTTAATATATAAGTTTGTTGCATTGTTCAATTATCTTATAAACAAGAAGTACCAATTCCCATTTTATCAACATGTTATATATGTATGGTTGTCTTACAAACGTTTGTCGCATTTGGTTTTAATGATCAAATAGAACATTTAAGTATGACGTGTAGGAAAGCAGCTTACCCGGTCATCGCTACCACGAGAATTGATATTCCGTTTATCTTCATGGTGGTCATGTGAAAAAAAGGTTCCAAAATGATTTATATAAATAATAATAATAATACATTTAATTTAGAGGCGCCTTTCAAGACACCCAAGGTCACCTTACAGAGCATATAGTCATTATTCAAAACGATGTAAAACAGACTAGGAATAAAAGGAAAACAGAGGTTAAACATGAAGAATAATAATAATTAATAACACTCAAAGACGCCTAAAGTGAAGGGGGGACCTCACTAACCACCACCAATATGTAGCACCCACTTGGGTGATGTGAAATTATATGTGAAATTGTATTCAATGCAAACTGGTGACAAAAGTGTAACTTACTCTTTTTCCTCCGTTTGTAAAGAGCAACCAGAATGCAACCCAGAATGATGAAGCACACCAGACAGCTTGAAATTATTATTATTTTTTTTCTTTGGTGGTGGTCAATGTGAGGAACTACTGTCAAAAAACAAAACAGAAGATGTAACAATACTACAGTTGTGTTTCATCAAACTGCACAGTTTCAACTCCCATTACAATTCTGAATGTAGGTTGTCTATCTTGGGTGCCAAGAAAAGATTTAAAATGAAAAAGAAAGAGGCATATATTAGAGGTGCTGTAGGCTATTGTTTTTGTGTAGTTTTGTGTAGCTACAGTAACTTTAATGCCACACAACCAATAAAGTCACTGGTGTTTTAGAATTCTTATTATCTATTCATGCTTGTCCAATCATACACTGAGATCAACGTAAATACATTTATAATTTAAATTTGTCCAATCAATATTTTCCCCGATCTTACCATCATCTTCAAAACACAGAGGTTTTATCTCCATCGTGGCATTTGACCAGCTGACTTTGTTGCTATGGTTGCAGATGGCGTTCAAACCATTTGAGAGGTAGAGTTGCAGCAGGACATCAGGGGTCATGACCTCTGCTGTGTCTCCTCCATCCCCAGAGCAGGTTTGATTGGTGCACGTGAAGGTGGAGTTTAAGGAGTAGCTCAGAGTGCTACAGGTCACGGTCACTTTACAGGATTCAGGACTGGGAGACCAAGACAACCATTCCAGGTGCACTGGTGATGCCTGCTCTGGAACAAGGAGATTTAGATATCATTAAAATACCTACAAAGAAACAGCTTGCATCAAATGTCTGCACTCTGTTTCAGTGAACATACCTTGAACTGTGACGTTGTATTCAGCAATAACTTTATCTTCTTTACTACCCATATCTACTGCTTGGTAAATTCCACTGTCATTCAATCTTAGGTTTTCTATTTGTAATGAGTAATTGTTTTTTGAAAACTCTGCCCTTTTGTGATGCCTTATTATTTTTATTGCGTTAAAGCGCCATAAAAAGAGACCGGTGGGTTTCTGTGTATTTATTTCCATGAATAAATCCTTTCCTTTGAGCAAAAAAACTGTAGAGGTATGATGTTCTGACCCTGTAAAAAATAAAAAAGATTACTCAGGAAGTAATTAAAAAATGTGCATACATTTATTTGTTAAGATATATGATGCAGGCCTACTAACACAATATCACATTGAATAGGACTAATGCAAGCTATAAATCATCCTTTCTCAAATAGAGAAAAAAAGTTTAGTACGAGCTTAATACAAAGGTTTTAAACTGAGCATACCATAGCAAAGTGATTCATGCAAAAATCGTTTTTTAGCGGATATTGTAAAAACGGATGACGTTAATTGTAAAACCATTCACTTTTAACAATGAAAGCAATGGGCTACATACATCAAGATAAATGGTAGAATGGTAGAAAATGAGTTACTTTTTTACCTTGTAGGGTTACGAACCAATAATTAAGAAAATACAGAACTTGAAGAAATATAGAGCAGAGATGCATGTTAGATAGGCTACGGATCCTTTTCCTCGAATGAGGAAACTATGCACGTTGAACCAAACCATATACTGACACGTAGGGTGTGTCTTTTGCCAGCCCTCTTTGTGGCCTTGTGTGCAGTTGGCTAAACACGTTATTTGGCAAACCCACTCATGATTTGTTATTACTTCTGTGCAACTGATAATATAGTATTTTTCTTTCAAACTTCGACTCTCTCTACCTCCCTTATATTGTTAAAGTGTTAATGTATTGCGTTTATCTACAACATGAGAAATGTTGATCTACACAGCATGGTTTCTCAACGAGGCGGGACCGCCCCCTGGGGGGCGTTCGCACAACCTAGGGGGGCGCTGGGAACGTGATTCCTTTTTTAGGGGGGGATTTTAAATTATTATTTTTTTGTGTGAAAAAATAGGGTACCTGAAACAAATAGCCTATTTTAATTTATTGGTTTCTACCGTCTCAGCTACTTTTTACTGTCTATGCGCAGTGGAACAGTGAATAGGCCTACAGCGCGGTTCGGTCCTGCACACGCCCGGACTCCCGTTACATCAGCTATCGTCATGATCTCTAGTAACGCTGATAAACATAACCCAAGTTTGCGGGTTAACAGTTCAATAACCAACACAACACAATCAAACATGGCCGATAGCAAAAAATATATACATAATAATTGTGTTTCATAGCCCGTTTTCCTCCTTCCTCTTGTTCAGTTCCAGCTGCTCTGAGCGTAGTCTCCACGAAAAAGACCGTTGCATTTCAAATGCATGCAATCGGTTTTCGTGGAGTCCACGTTGCCCGGGCCGCGGTGCACCAGCCTCTTTAGTTTTAAAATGTTAATATTTTGAATGAATATAAATGAAAAGTTATGTGTATTCACACGGCAAGCCAGCTGTAGCCTACACAATCAGTGGCTTGAAAAAGATTGTATGAGATTGCCGTTTCTCAATTTTCCTATATAGCCGATTATCATATTATTGGAGAGTAGGCTATTGATATAAGAATTACGAACGAGCGAGAATAGAATCACACACGCGCGCGCACACACGCACGCACGCACGCACGCACGCGCACGCACGCGCACGCACGCGCACCCACACACACACACACAGGGACGATTCTAGGGAGTGTGGGGGCCCTAGGCAGAAATTCTTAGGGGGCTTCGTTCCGATTGTTGACGGGGGGGGGGGGTATGGAGCGATTGTTGACGGGGGAAGGGGGGTATGGAGCGATTTTTTTTTTTTTAGCTCTAGGGGACCCCCTAGTAGTGTCCCGGGGCCCCAAGCAATTGCCTGGTATGCCTAATGGGATGCAGCGCCTCTGCACACACACACACACACACACACACACACACACACACACATGGATCCGACCGGGATTTCAGTTGCGATGGGTTTCCTCCATCAGCGAGTTATACAATATAAACAAATGAAATAAAACAAAACCCCTCTTTCATTTTAAAATAATAGTATGTAAATATGTTGAATAGGCCTCCATCTTTGTTATACTTTTAAAATGTTCCTATATAGCCTATTTTAGAATAATAATAATAATAAATGAAATTGATAAAGCGCTTAATATGGTACTCTAAGACGCTTTACATATTGCCCTATCAATACTATGTAAGACAGACTAGGACTAAAAGAAAAACAGAGGTTAAACATGAAGAATAAGGTGGGAGTTAGGTGGGGAAGGGTAGTGTGAAAAGGTATGTTTTGAGTGCAGATTTGAAAGAAGAGAGGGTTGGAGAGACTTTGATGTGGGAGGGGAGTGAATTCCAAAGGGTGGGGGCAGCAACTGAGAAGGCCCAATCACCCCAAGTCCGTCGCTCAGTCCTTGGAACTTGTAGCAGGTTGGCAGAGATGGACCTAAGGAATCGGGAGGGGGCGTGGTGATGGAGGAGGTCGGCAAGGTAGGGGGGGGCTAGGCTGTTGAGGGCCTTGTAGGTGATGAGTACGATTTTGAAGTTGATTCTGTGTTTAATTGGAAGCCAATGGAGTTCACGGAGGACAGGTGTGATGTGTTCTCTGGAGCGGGTACCAGTGAGGAGGCGTGCAGCTGAGTTCTGGACATATTGAAGTTTTTTGAGGACTTTGTTGGTGGTGCCGTAGAGAAGACCATTGCAGTAGTCAAGCCTGGATGAAATGAAAGCGTGGATGAGTGTCGCAGCAGCGGTAGTTGACAGGTTGGGGCGGAGGCGGGGGATGTTTCGGAGGTGGAAAAAGTTTTGGTAATATGGTTAACATGGGGGAGGAAGGAGAGAATGAGGTCCAGGATAACTCCAAGGTCACAGATTTTGGTGGAGGGGGTGATGGTGGAGCCGTGAATGTTAAGGGTGAAGTTCTGAGTGGAGTGAGTGAGGGTGTCAGGACCAATGATGAGGATTTCGGATTTGTTGGAGTTGAGTTTGAGAAAGCTGTTTTGCATCCAGGTCTTGATGTCAGTCAAACAGTTGGAGAGGGTTGAGAGGGTGGAAGGACTGATGGTTTTGGAGGGGAGGTAAAGCTGTGTGTCATCGGCGTAACAATGGAACCGGAGTCCATGGTGACGAAGGATCTGACCAAGAGGAAGCATGTACAGAATGAAGAGGAGTGGACCAAGCACAGAACCCTGGGGGACACCGTGGATGAGAGGAGTAGTGGCTGATTGACAGTTGTTGATGGCGATGAATTGATGTCTGTCGGAGAGATAGGATCCAAGCCAAGAGAGGGCGGTGCCAGTGATGCCAAGGGTGGATTGGAGACGGGAGAGGAGAATGGAGTGATTGATCGTGTCAAAGGCAGCACTGAGGTCAAGGAGGATGAGGATATTTAGGGAGCCAGTGTCAGAGGATAGCAGAAGGTCATTGGTCACTTGGTCACACAATGGGTCCAACAGACAGAAGTGTCCAGCAGGCAAAGTGTGACCGCATATCAGAGGGCCCCCTGGAGACAAATCTGTGTTTTCGGGGACATGCTTCCCGAGAGATGATACATTGGCAATGTATCATCATCTGCAAGATGGGAACATCTCCACCCTGCCTGAACAGGGGTTGTTGGAGAGACCGTCAACCAGTCTCACTGGAGGGACAGCTACGAAAAATTTATTGAAGAAGTCATGGCATGAACACATACTTAAATAACCAAAGTAGCAGTCGAAAAGTACCGATGGCCTACACACCGCCTAACCCAGCGACCGCCCTTTTCCAGTGATACGTGTAAGAGCATGCCATTACTCCTTGACGCAACTTTTTCTCAGACAGGGCGTGTCTTTGTTGTTCAGCACGTGGGTTTTTTTACTCCCAAAAACACACATGCACGCACACACACACTAAATGCAGGTTTACCATCACAGATTATGCCAGCGTCTTGAATGTGTTTGCAGTTCTGAGAACCAAACCCTTGATGTTCACAGTCGGTTATTGACGGTTCATTTCCTCCACAGTGGACATCGTCCAACCAGATGGGTCCTGTTCCCGGTCCGAAATATGCCTAGTTGGTGGCTGATATGGCATGGCCACACCCCAGCTGTGTACAAACCACCTGGGGTCTCATTTATAACCGTTGCGTACGCACAAAACGGGACTGAAATTGGCGTACGTGACTTTCAACGCCAAGGTTGTGATCTATAAAAAACTAACTTGACGGGAGAATGTGCGCAACCCAAAGCAAACCCTAATGCACACACATATAGACAATGACACACACACACATAAACACACACACAAAAAAAAAAAAAGTGGATCCATGTGGTGCAGCGACCAGGCCCCAGTGAAAATCACAAACTTTGGCCCACTGGCCCTGAAGGAAGACCTCCACCCTGCCAGAACAGGAGTTGTTGGAGAGACCGTTGACCAGTCTCACTGGAGAGGCAGCTACGAAATGAGACATTTGACAACGAGTTTATTGAAGAAGTCATGGAATGAACACAAGCTCAAATAATCCCTGCCAGAACAGGAGTTGTTGGAGACCGTTGACCAGTCTCACTGGAGAGGCAGCTACGACAAAAGGAAAACATTTGACTACGGGTTGATTGAAGAATTCATTGAATGAAGACAACCTCAAATAACAAACAAAATAAGCATGTTTTCATAGCATGCTTTCGGAAGAATGGGATATTATTCATTGGATAGGAAAATAAGCCATAGATTTAGTGTCATGTTATTTTAGCAGAAGGCAAAGCAGATAATGTGTAGCCACATGTTAAATGTATTACCTTCACAGACAACTCCAGCGTCCTGCTGGTGACCACAGTTGTGGGTCCACAGTCCTCTGTGGTCACACTGTGTGAGCTCAGATTCGTTGTCATTGCAGTTTATATCATCTAACCCTATAGGCCCTTGGCCAGGTCCAAAAGTGGCCCCACGTGGTGCAGCCAGCACCCTCCCACAGCCCAACTGTCTACACACCACCTGGGCATCGACCAGGTCCCAGTAATCATCACAAACTGTGGCCCACTGGCCCTGGAGGAGGACCTCCACCCTGCCTGAACAGGGGTTGTTGGAGAGACCGTTGACCAGTCTCACTGGAGTTGGAGCTATGAAAAGAGAAACATATCAACGAGAACAAGTTGATTGAAGAAGTATTAACCTGAACACAACCTCAAATAACAAGCATAACAGTTGATAAGTACAGACAGCCCATGCATCGGCAAACCCAGCGACCGCCTTTTCCAGTGATACGTCTATGAGCATGTCACTACTCCTACGCAACTATGTCTCCAACAGGGGAGGGTCTTTGTTGATCAACACTGGGTATTTCTTCACTCCCAAAAACAAACATGCACACACATATAGACAATGACAAAGACACACACACACACACACACACACACACACACACACACACACACACACACACACACACACACACACACACACACACACACACACACTAAATGCAGGTTTACCATCACAGATGATTCCAGCGTCTTCAAAGTGTTTGCAGTTCTGAGAACCAAACCCTCGATGTTCACAGTCGGTTATTGACGTTTCATTTCCTCCACAGTGGACATCGTCCAACCAGATGGGTCCTGTTCCCGGTCCAAAATATGCCTCGTTGGTGGCTGATATGGCACTGCCACAGCCCAGCTGTGCACAAACCACCTGGGCATCATTCAGGTCCCAGTCATCATCACAAACTGTGCCCCACTGGCCCTGGAGGAAGACCTCCACCCTGCCTGAACAGGGGTTGTTGGAGAGACCGTTGACCAGTCTCACTTGAGAGGCAGCTACGACAAAAGGAAAACATTTGACTACGGGTTGATTGAAGAATTCATTGAATGAAGACAACCTCAAATAACAAACAAAATAAGCATTTTTTCATCACATGCTTTCAGAAGAATTGGATATTATTCATTGGATAGGAGAATAAGCCATAGATTTAGTGTCATGTTATTTTAGCAGCAGACAAAGCAGATATTGTGTAGCCACATGTTAAATGTATTACCTTCACAGACAACTCCAGCGTCCTCATGGTGACCACAGTTGTGGGTCCACAGTCCTCTGTGGCCACACTGTGTGAGCTCAGATTCGTTGCCATTGCATTTGACACGATCCAACCCTATACACTGGAAAAAGCCTTCTGTTGAACCAATTAAAAAAAACAAGGGTAATGGTTCACATCTATATTACATAACTTGAGCCAATGACAAATATATAGCTTGCCTTAAACAATATTTCCTATGTTCATAAAAACAAAATAATACAACTTGGCACCAAGTATAATTCTATTCTTTGAATGAAGTTAATACATTTAAATCGTATGTTAAATCCTAAACAAAAAAATATTGATTCACTCCAACAATTGTTTCTCATTTAAGAAATATCTATCAGAAATAATTTGTTTTATCCAATCAAAAAGATTACAATTTAATCAAACAATTGTTTCTCTTTTAAAACATAACAAATTTTTGTATACATCATCATCACAATTTTTTCCCGCCCCCAATGGCCTTGGGGCGCTTCTGTCTGGATTCGACATCACATCGCGACATCAGTCAGGGTTAGGTGCTTTGTCAAAGACACCTCGATACTCTGCTTGGTGAAGCCGGGGATCGAACCAACAACCTTCAGGTTACCAGCCAACCCGCTCTACCACCTGAGCTGCTGCCGCCACACAGTATACAATATATATTAACAATCTAAATGGCAGAGTTAGACCTACTCCAGACCTCCCTCCAGACACAGACAGACTGTCCTAGCTCACAGAACCAGTGAGTCATCGTCACTCTGGTCAAGGCTAGTGCTTTCACCTCAAAAAGTCGCCAAAAGTCACCAATAGCAGCTGAAAAAGAAGCTAGATTTGTCGCTTGTCGCTGTTTTGAAAAAAAGTCGCCAAAGGGGTCTGAAAAGTAGCTAAATATAGCGACAAAATCGCTAAGTTGGCAACACTGCGGTTTGGTCCAGTAGTCGTAAGCGTCTTTGTATTTAATGCGCATGCGCAGGCTTGTACGTAACCTTGAAATTGTACATTTGTCTGAACAAATATTTCTAAATTGAGCTCCTCATCAAATATAACAGTGTTTTAGGAAGAAAACAAAAAAAAAATATTTGGATTGAATGACAAAATTATTAATCAGTTGAATACACAACCTTAAAATTTTACATTTGTCAAAATGGATATTTCTTAATTGAGCTCCTAATTAAAAATATCTATATTTCACAGTATTTTTAAATAAAAAAAAGTTATTTTAAAAATAAAACAAAAAATGTTTATTTGAATTGAATTACAAAATAATAATCAGATGAAGTACGGCTTAAAACCCTTTTTCCAGTGTAGGCCCTTGTCCACGTCCAAAATGGGCCCTTTGTGGTGCAGACAGCACCCTCCCGCAGCCCACCTGTCTACACATCACCTGGGCATCATTCAGGTCCCAGTCATCATCACAAACTGTGGCACACTGGCCCTGGAGGAAGACCTCCACCCTGCCTGAACAGGGGTTGTTGGAGAGACCGTTGACCAGTCTCACTGGAGAGGCAGCTACGACAAAAGGAAAACATTTGACTACGGGTTGATTCAGAAATGTATTGAATGAGGACAACCTCAACAAAATAAGCACTTTTTCCTCATATGCCTTTTTATTTGATAGTAAAATATGCCATAGATTTAGTGCCATGTTATTTTAGCAAAAGACAAAGAAGGTAATGCATAGCCACATGTTAAATGTATTACCTTCACAGACAGCACCAGCGTCCTCCTGGTGACCACAGTTGTGGGCCCACAGTCCACTGTGGCCACACTGTGTGAGCACAGATTCGCGGCCATTGCAGTTGACATCATCCAACCCTATAGGCCCTTGGCCAGGTCCAAAGGTGGCCCCACGTGGTGCAGACAGCACCCTCCCACAGCCCACCTGTCTACACACCACCTGGGCATCGACCAGGTCCCAGTCATCATCACAAACTGTGGCCCACTGGCCCTGGAGGAAGACCTCCACCCTGCCTGAACAGGAGCCATTCCCCCCATTCACCAAGCGGACCTCCCCCTCAGTGGCTGGGTGGTTGTCTGGTCCTTGAGGAGCGGTCGTTGGATCACTGGTATGACCTGTGGTTGAATAGGTTGTATAAGTTTGAGGTATGGAAGGTATTGGTTCAAAAGCCTTGGTGTTCACCCACTGTCTATCCACCTGGAAAACAAGTCTCACTTAACCCACAAGGCTACCACTGGCCCAATGCTGCCAAACTAACTAGGAAGTTGACCGTAACAAGATATCTATTGCTGCTCTCTGGAGAATCAACCCAGTCTCACGGAAAAACGTGACACTGTCACGTCATTTAATCTATTCATTCGCCCTAACCCCTGCACAGCCTCCGGAAGTTCAACCTCCATCATTAAATTTGCAGACGACACTGTGGTGCTGGGTCTTATCTCTGATAACAACGAGCAGCCCTACCTGAACCAAGTGGCAGACCTGGCACTGTGGTGTCAGTCCAACAATTTGGCCCTAAATATAAAAAAGACAAAGGAAATGGTGGTGGACTTCCGGCGGAAGCAGGACAGCGGGTTCACCCCCCTCATCATCAACGGGGAGCCTGTGGAGAGGGTTCCTAGTTTTAAGTACCTGGGTGTGCACATCACTGAAGACCTAACCTGGACCCTCCACACACAACATGTGACAAAGTCATCTAGGCAGCGACTGTACTTCCTCCGGAGGCTGAGGAAATTCAAGGTCTCCCCTTCCATCCTGAAGACCTTCTACTCCTCAGCCGTGGAGAGCGTCCTCACAGGATGCATCTCCGTATGGTACGGAAGCTGTACCGCTCAAGACCAGGCCAACCTACAGAGGGTGGTGCGCTCAGCTGAGCGGACTATCAGAGCGTCCCTACCCAACGTGAAGGACATCTACCACAAGAGGGTGGAGTCGAGGGCAAAAAGCATCAGGAGGGATGACACACACCCCAATGCCAGCCTCTTCACCCTGCTGCCGTCGGGTAGACGCCTACGAAGCCTTAACTCAAGGACTGAGAGACTTAAGAGAAGTTTTTATCCACAGGCAGTGAGACACTTGAATTCAAATTTTTAATTCAACACCTTATTTTTAAATTTGATTTTATTTACATTTTTTTATTTTATCTAAATAAATTAACTAATTTATTTTATTTTATATTTTTATGTATTTTTGCACAGTGTGGAGCATTGTCCCTTTAACATTTCACTTAAATGTATTGTATGTGACAAATAAAAACACTTGAACTTGAACTTGAACTTAACCCTAACCCTAAAATATTGATTTTAAATGTGCATTAACTATTTATTTGAAAGCAATAGGCTACATATTTCTGGGATAAATGCTAGAAAATAAGTTTGGGGTTTTACCTTGTAGGCCGACGAAGCAATAATTAAGCAGATAAAAAGCAGAGAGAACTAAAGAGCAGAGATACATGATAGATACTGTAGTCCTCGTTAGACAGAATAAGACAATGAGAGAAAGGGCATCTAACCTTGACAGTATATATGGGGGGGGGGGGGGGGGGTTGTCTTGTTTCTGAACATGGTTGTCTTGTGCAGAAACAAGAACTAGCCTGCCTGCCTTATTTCTAAGCAGACAAACAAGGGGAAGATGACCTGTATGCAGCATGATAAAAAAGACGAAGTGCCCCGGACCACAATGTCTATAGACTATAGACGCTTTTTTGATGCAACTACAAAATTATGCAATGATTGCGGCATCACTTGTGTGTCACTTTAGATAAAAGTGTCTGCTGTAGATTCAAGTGCGTCTTAAAACTAAACAATGGTTAAGTGATATACACTAAATATGTACACCGACCATTATAACATATTTAATAATACAGGAAAAACTGTTAAATATATTACTGTGGTTAAGAATGTAAGACACCTCAGCATTCATAATTTAACAACATTTAACAATCAACCGCAAGGTAAAAAATTAAGTATAGCCTACAATGGAGATGGATTTGTAAAAATATTGTCCATCCAACATTACGTGAAAAGAAAACGTTTTGAAATTGCTTCAGCCTCTTATTCAACAGATTCTGCAGGATCATCCATTTCTGTCTGTCTATCTGTGTTTGACTGTGAGTGTGTACATGTGTTTGTGCCCGTTTGCACATCAACAAGTTGACAAGGTGCAGGGTAGGGGGGCAAAGAGCATGCTGGCTTGAATACCATGAAATGCGACCGGATGTAGTACAAAATCCTGGTATTTTTTAAAACTGCCTTTTCAATACTATGCATTTGAACACTTGGGTTACGGTGTTTCGATTTCAAAGAATAAATAATTTCTCTTCGGCAAATAAAAGGTTTTATTTGTGTACCCTAAAATAAAAAATAAACTAAATAATGAAACAGAGCAATGTTATAATGTACGTACATTTATTGATAAAGCTGCCTACACTGATACCCTTTTTCTGTTACAAAGAAGGACGGAAGAACATTATTTCGATATTTCAATAGAAAAGAATGTTTAGTAAAGATGGATGTCCACCTAAACCAGGTAACTTGGTTTAGGTAAATGAGAGAACAGCGTTGCACCATGAGCGTCGTTTTTAGTTGCGTAGGGGAGGCAGGGGATACGTCCACCTCAATATTAAGAAAACATCCATTTGTGTGAAAGAAGCATACGACAGAAGCATATTGCTTTCATTATGAAAAAACGCTATGACGTTACTAATGGATCCAACAATTTCTCTGACAGGGGCACAGGCAACTTTTTTTAATCAGTAATAAATACACCCATACACACACACACTCTGCAACAGATGTGATCAATGTTTTAATCGGTTATGGCCCAAATATGTTACATTATTGATTTCATTCTACTTCAATAACATTCAGAAGTGCATGAATCCTAAAATCAATCCAAAACACGGATATGTGTAAGATAATGAAAAGGGAAAATGTTCTGCAAAATAAGAAAACAATACAAAAAAGAATAGTAGAAGGGCCATCGTTGGAAGATAGTGTTAACATGAAGTAAAATATTTATATTTTAAAATACTTTGAAGGAATAAATAATGGGTGAATCTTTTTCTACTGGATGTGCCCCTGTGTATAACGCTATAGCTACATGAATAGTCTCTCTCCTCTATCCATCCAGCTGCTCTTTGAATGTCTCCATTGCTGTGAATGGTTAAATAAATGTGTAAAATATGCTTAATAAGTTGTCCTTACAAACAGCAACTGAACTTGAGAAAAAAAGAAACTACGTGAAGGAAATCATGTTCGGAGTGTTTGAGTACCAGCTGTGGTTATTGCTCTGACCGGCTACTTCCTGTTACTTCCTGTTGCTGCACAAAAAACCCGATGGGGTGTGAGAACTAGCCTGCCTTCTTTTCTGGCTAACTATCTGAAGTTATAGCAGACAGGCTAGAGGTAGAGGAAGTACATGCAGCACGACAGACAATGACAACAATGGTCATTATATTTTTTTACTATTTTGACAGTATGCCATCACTGGCAAGTGGCTTCAGATAAAAGTGTCTGCTGAAGATTCGTGTGTATTAAAACATGATACTGCGTTGTAAAACATAATGGTGTATTAATTGATAAATGCTATTTATATATATATATGTTTATACACAGACCGTTTAGGCATATTCAAGAACAAGGTATCAATAAAGAAACAAATGATATATCAAATTAAAATATACTTTAGAATACACACGAAATGTTTACAATATGTTATCTTATAGATGATGGAGATAGATTCTGTACAAAATTTGTATGTCCAAAATTTCGGGAAAAAAATAAATAAATAAACTTACTGTAACCTCTATTTTTTTTTAAATATCTACAGGATCATCCATGTCACTCTGACTCTCTGTGTTTGTATTTTTATGATCAAGATCTTGCATAAGGACCACCTGACATTAGTAGTCAGGGATTGAACCAGCAACCCTCTAAGCCCTTATTAGGTTTAGTTCCATGTCGGCGGGTTCTAAAGGGAGAGGAGGGGCTCCTAACAGACTCACATTCATATAGACTGCGGCAGCTTGGTCACAGTTTGGACTCTGGGAAGAATATACTTCATGTTATGTAGTTTAGTTATATCATAAACAATATTTTATGTTATATTGATATGTTAAATTATAAAAAAAATTATCTAAAGTATAAAAAGAATAGTTAACAAAGTGGTTAACAAAATGTTCGATGTGAACCAATTCGGAGAGTATGAAATTGCCTTACCTGATCAGAATGGCCTTTGAGGTGATTGTCTACAGACAAAAGAACCAAACACAATGAAAATAGAACGATACACAAATAATAATACAATATAATAACATTATATTTGTTTCATTAGGTAAAAGTGGAGACTAATGTGACTTACTGTTTTTTCTCCAGCAATAAAAAATAACCAAAATGATGATAGGAATGACCAAAACCGACCGACAGAGGATGATTAATTTCTCATAGTTTGAGTTGTTATCATGAAAAACTGTCAAGAAATAAATACAGAGAAAGGAATCAAACAGTGGAAGAACTTTATCAAGAACATGCAGAAAACATAAACTCCTAAAGTAGAAACATCACTGACAGAGCTGCAGATAACTAGAGAGACAGAAGTACAGGGACATTGTTCGATGCACTGTCCGATGCACTGGCCGACCTGACAGGGACGAGGGATTTATCAACATCATCGAACAGTGCCACTCTAACTTCAATAACTGGGACTTCAAGTCTGTTCTGGAATTGTTAACGCTACTATGCATGGATGTCAGTAAGGCACTGAGCCAATTTAATAAATGTCATTATTGATGAATGGTGTTCTGTATGAAGGGTGTTATAGACCGCACTGTATTCATCGGTTATGTGAGGAAAAGCTTTAGGACGGAATTAAAAACATTGGAATATATAACAGGAACATTTGCAAATCTGCCCTTCACTGATAAATATTTACTCTGATCTTACCAGCCTCTTTAAAACACAGAGGTTTTATCTCCATCGTGGCCTTTGACCTGCTCACTTTGTTGCTATGGTTACAGATGCCGATCGAACCATTTGACAGGTAAAGGTTGAGCCGGGCATCGGAGGTCACGACCTCTGCTGGGTCTCCTCCATCCCCAGAGCAGGTCCGAGGGGTGCACGTGAAGGTGGAGTTTAAGGAGGAGCTCTGAGTGCTACAGGTCACGGTCAATTTACAGGATTCAGAACTGGGAGACCCAGGCGACACATTCAGGACCACTGGTGATACCTGCTCTGGAACAAGGAGATTTAGATATCATTAATATACAAACAAAGAAACAACCTGCATCAAATGACTGTTCTCTGTTTCAGTTAACAAACCTTGAACTGTGACGTGGTAGTCGGCGATAATTAATACTTCATTAGAAGCATCCACTGCTTGGTAAAGTCCACTTTCATCCAATGCTAAGTTTTTTATTTGCAACGAGTATTTTTCTGTTGAAAACTCTGCCCTTTCTCCAAAGTCATTGTTTAGAAATTTAGAATCGGGAAAATATGTTACTATGGTGAATTCTTTTGATCTTATTTTGCTTTTCCATTGGAAGACTTTAACTTTGGTTTTCGGTGTTTCAATTTCAATTATTAAATCATTTCCCTTCAGCAGAAATAATGAATTATTTGTGTACCCTGTAACAAATAAAAAACAAAATAATTACACAAACGTGCACACATAATTCTCCAGCTATCTAGACTGATGCATAAACACAAAGTCGTTGAACATTGAGAACTATTAATCACGATTTTGCACATCAAGAGATATTGAAATCACTACAAAGAAGGTTTAAAAATGGGCCTACCACATACAAAAAGATACATACAACAGAAAATACTACGGCTAATTATTTAGAAATAGTCCATAGGAAATGCTAAGTGCTTTAGATGACAGCCCGCATACCCTGTACTTGCCATGTAACTTAATTTAACAAAGGGGGAACTACCACTGCATTTGTATATAACCCACTCGAAGAATTTGAGAAGGGTTTGTTTCGATTTAATTGCCTCACAAGTCACAACATGGAAGAACAAACTATATGAACTTCAAAGTTTACCGTCAACAGAGTGTATTAACCATATATATGCGTTGTGATTGAGTTATATCTTGCAAGGTTTGTGTGTATATGTATATATATTCATTTTTATTTTTTTTTACTACTACTATTGTAATTAGATTGAAATAATACAAAAAGCCCACAACAACAAATTATTGTTGCCTATTAAATGGGCCCTATTTTCTTAATTGAAATGGAAACACATGATACCGAAGTCATAGTCACACTGTTCCCTAAAATAATATAATAGCTATAGAGTATAATAATAACTATAGCTGACTAAATTCCTCCCTAATGGCTGGATTACTGCCCAGTATGTCAAATATTGTACCCTGAAATGAATTATTAGGTACCCAGTAGTTAAACAATAGTACCGGTAGTTCAGTAGTTCAGGAGTACATTGCGAGCTGTAATCTAAAGCGTTACCATTGTCAGTTAGAAAAGCGCAGCCTATATTGTAGGCGATAACCGAAGAGAAATAACATCTCAGAGCAACGTCCATCTCCTATAGATGATCATTGTTGACGTTAAACAGTAATGAAAGCAATAGGCGACAGATATCAGAGACAAATGGTAGAAAATAGTTTTGGGATTTACCTTGTAGGCCTCTGAACCAAAAAATAAATACATAAAGTGCTGAGAGAAATACAGAGTAGGGAGTCATGGTAGATACAGTGGCACTGCCTCGAGAGATATGGGGAAATGGTTCTCTCTCTCTCTCTCTCTCTCTCTCTCTCTCTCTCTCTATACCCCTCCTCTCTCTCTCTCTCTCTCTCTCTCTCTCTCTCTCTCTCTCTCTCTCTCTCTATACCCCTCCCTCTCTCTCTCTCTCTCTCTCTCTCTCTCTCTCTCTCTCTCTCTCTCTCTCTCTCTCTCTCTCTCTCTCTCTCTATACCCCTCCCTCTCTCTCTCTCTCTCTCTCTCTCTCTCTCTCTCTTTCTCTCTCTCTCTCTATACCCCTCCCTCTCTCTCTATACCCCTCCCTCTCTCTCTCTCTCTCTCTCTCTCTCTCTCTCTCTCTCTCTCTCTCTCTCTCTCTCTCTCTCTATACCCCTCCCTCTCTCTCTCTCTCTTTCTCTATACCCCTCTCTCTCTCTCTCTCTCTCTCTCTCTCTCTCTCTCTCTCTCTCTCTCTCTCTCTCTCTCTCTCTCTATACCCCTCTCTCTCTCTCTCTCTCTCTCTCTCTCTCTCTCTCTCTCTCTCTCTCTCTCTCTCTCCCTCTCTCTCTATACCCCTCTCTCTCTCTCTCTCTCTCTCTCTCTCTCTCTCTCTCTCATCCGGAGGCGCACATAGCTTTTGGCCGTGATATTAGATATCCGGACACGGCAACAATCACTTCTCCTCCATGCTGTGGTTCACCCTGACAGCTCACATGCTGCCCATGACTGTTTAAAAGCCATGACGACACGACCCACAAATACATAAAGGAAAGTCATACCGACAGCAATCTGACATATACAATCATATGAAATACAGTTTATAGCTTATGTGTCCCAGCTGAACTTCTACTATTTGTTCTACATAAGTGTTATCATTTCTCTAAAGTGCTTTAGACACAGAACGATAGTTACGTATTGTATCTCTAGATTCTATGAGTTTAGGCGCAGCGTTTTAAGTGTCGGCCTCATTGTCCTTTAAATAGCTGAAGAAAAGCTGTTCATTGGGAGCAGAACGTCCGCCGGCGCCCGCCTATTAGTGATGTGTCGGTCGCGAACGATCCGGCTCAAAGAGCCGCCTCTTTGACGTGAACGATTGGAACCGGCTCTACGATGGGAGCCGTTTTAAGATCCTATTCGGGAGCCGTTTTTTTTTTTCAGTTTCTCTCTCCGCCTCCCTGTCGCTGTGCTTGTGCTCTGCTTTTCGTTTTTTTTCTCCTGCGGTGCCTCGCTGTCTCTCCCCCTGCCCTCCCCCTCCCCCTCTCACTCTCACTCTCTCTCCCCCCCCCCCCCCCTCTCACTCTCTCTCCTTGCGCGTTCTGCCTGTGGTAAAGCAGAGTTGTTTTTTTTCCTCCGTCGGTGCCTTAATGTCTCCACTGCCCTCGTGTCAAGCGTGTGCTCCACACATCTGACCAATCACACGCAGCTTTCAATTAATAATGTGCCGGGAAAACACTGAAAAAAAAGTTTCTCTCCACTTTTTTTTTGGAAACCGCAGGCAATTGGCCAAGCTGTATAGCGTTCGTGGGCAGGTGTCAATGCACAGTCACGCACGCAGCAGTCAAGAAGCACACACGGCATAAAGAAGGGGAGTCAGTGTGACAATTGAATAGGCCTGTGTGATTGTGAGTGGTGACAGAAAACGGAGCAAAATCTGGACTCATTTTAATGCTACGTCAGACTCCACCAGGGCAGAGTGTAGACTCTGCAAAACCAGAATATCCTATCGTGCAGGCTCCACTAACAACCTGCACAGACGGAAGTGGTGCTATTTAGTAATAAAGGTTTTATTCATAAAGCATTGTTATGCTGCATTTTTTCTCATAAGTGCTTAACAATGTCAATAATGAAACAAAATGTTATAAAATTAGGTTTAAGCTATTCATTGATTAATAATGTAAAACATGTGTATGGGGAGCCGTTTGGGAGCCGAAAGAGCCGGCTCTCCACAGTAAGAAGAGCCATTAGAGCCGCATCTCGCAAAGGAGCCGAAAATCCCATCACTACCGCCTATATCTGCGAACTGCGGACGTCGTTGAGGCCCACGCTGTTGGTGGGCGGGGATTACAAATGTTCAGTGCTACGGCTCACGCCTTGGGATAACCCAATAGTGATAGCCTTAAAAGGCTGCGCCTATACTCATAGAATCTAGAGTTACAATACGTAACTATCGTTCATTGCGGTACAGTGCGACTCTGTTCGCTTATATTGACGTTTCCGTAGCCCGTGGCCGGGCAGGGCTTCCCGCAATGGAACGCCAAGAAGGCCACAATCCGTGCGAAACCGGACGGATCCCGTACGGATTCCGGCCGGCGTCCGGCCGGTTTAGCCCTTTTACCGCGCCATTCCAGGGCCGTTGTTGGGCCAAAAAGTGATCAGCTGCCAGAAAGTGATTTCAGCCGCGGGAGCGCGCACAGCCTGTTAAAGCCAGGCTATATCGCCTCGAAACGTGTGTGCGGCAGCAAAGTCTGATCAGTCATACTAGTCAATAGCACTACAGGACTATTGTCCATGAGTCAATTATCCTTCTTTAGGTTTTTAAACCACTGTAATCGAAATTATTTCTGTGTCTTTTTTATGCAAAAAAAAAAGTATTTTCTTACTATGCATTATTTTCCCAGCTTATAGATTTTTCAAGAAGAAGTTTTTTCTTCTCAAAATGAATTGATAACATTCATGGGTAGGTCCTATCACATTAAATAGATTAGGGTTCAAACTGACACTATAAAATCCATGTGGACTATGTGATAGATAGATAGATATATACTTTATTAATCCCGGGGGAAATTCAAGTGGTTGTGGGGTAAATAAATGTGGGGTAGATAAGAACAAATCCAGTCTCTTTTATCAGCTGTAAAATGTTTCAAAGCGAAAATATGACACATTGGAGTCGTTTTCCTCCTGCCAGAAAATGATCTCAAGCCCTCTCTTGGTACTGAAATGTTTTATATGCCTTAAAATGAGTTGATAGCATTCATGAGTATCACATTACATAGATTATATCCCATCCAGTGTCTATTACCAGCTGAAACACCTTCACATGGGCAAATATAACACATTTCAGTCGTTTCCCTCCTGCCAGAAAATTATCTGAAGCCGGATCTTGTAGTTAAAATGATATTTCTGCTCCAAACTGAGGGAGCAGGATAAATAGCATGTGATGGGGAGTTGGCGTATATTTGTGTATATATCCATTATTTGTAATTATTTCGATTAAAGTGCTTTAAAAACATAAAGACGATAATTGACTCACGGACGATAGTACTGTAGTGCTATTGACTCGTATGACTGATCAGACGTCGATCCCCGTACAACGTCGATGTCTTGTCACCTTAAAATACATATCTGTGTTAATACAGCGGACAATAGTCCTGTAGTGCTATTGACTAGTATGACTGATCAGACTTTGCTGCCGTACACATGTTTCGAGGCGATATAGCCTAGCTTTAACAGGCTGTGCGCGCTCCCGCGGCTAAAATCACTTTCTGGCAGCTGTCTCACACACACACACACACATACACACGCGCACACACACACACACAATACATTTGACCTATCAGAATCTTCAGTTCAATTAATTTTACATTTCTGCATTTTTTGCAAATTCTTTGCACTTTTCATTCAGCTGTCAGTTTATTTGTTTCCAAACATTGAACTTTTCTTAAATGGTGTGCATGTTTACATTGTTTACTCCATTTAGACTTTTGAACTTTTGTTCCAATCCCTTCACTTGATTTTTATTTTTTTTAATCTATCTGGCATTATTAAAAAATATTTTCAACCTCACTTTTTACTACAGCACTCACCACATTTTCTAGAGAAACTGCATTTTCTAGTTCTTATTATTATGTAATCTGGTATTGACATTTAAGATACAAAAATAAACATGTTTCCCAGAGAACTACAGTTTGGCAGGGGCCGTATTACAGAAACTTCCTATTTTAAGTCCTAAATTAAGATAGGAGAAGCGTTAGATCGGATTTTTCTCAATTTGGTATTACAGAAACATATCCTATCTTAATTTAGGAATCCTATTTTATCTCAGGTTAAGATATCCTAGGTTGGCGAACTAGCATCGACGTTAGGCTTTTATGTCGGTTACCTAGCAACATGAAGCTAACGTGCGCATCCAATATATATATATATAACTATATAACTATCCGTCGACGCAACAGAGACGGCAAGTGCTGTGATTGGTCCTCTAACTAAATCATTTCCGGAATCACTTCTCCGGTTTGACTTTGCACCTTATTTACTTTGTACATTATTTACTTTGCACATTAAGGACCAATAAAACACCAAATAAGTTTTGAAAAGCTTTGGAAGTTTATTTACAACACTATTTACATCAGGGGTCTCAAACTCAATTTACCTGGGCGCCGCTGGAGGTAGAGTCTGGGTGAGGCTGGGCCGCATCAAGTATTCCACAAAAAAGTACAAATATCCAGTCTTCTCAAGCTTTACTATTAACAGTTCGGCAACATGAATGCTCTTTTGAACATTAACGGCTCTTTTGAACATGAACCTTCTTCAGAACATGAACTGTACTTCTGAACATATGGCTTTTCTTGCCTACTCCTCCAGATCACTGCTGCTCTTCATCTGTTCATCATTTTAACACGGGAAGAAAAAAAAGGGAAAAAGCCCTAGACGCAGATGATTGCGGCAGAGAAACTGAGTAGTTTAAACGTCCAGGGTTGAATATTTTTGAGAAGAGATGCATGTAATAATTTCCTAAATGTATTACATGATTTTATCTCATGATATATACATTTCAATTCATATGTGTCGGCCTCAACTTGATACAAAACACTCTTTCACACCGTCGATATTTCCTCTCCCACTGGACACACAGGAAGACACACACACACACACACACACACACACACACACACACACACACACACACACACACACACACCTACCGACGTATCCAGGCCCATGCAGTTATAAAATGCAATCAAACATGTCAAAACATAGACATTTTCTGTAAATAGCCTACCAACGTTTGCAGTGAGAACTGAGGCACATTTCATGCTCAGGGATATGAAGCTCCACAACTTGAGGAATTCGTTTGCTAAGCGGTTAGTTTCAGATGCTTCAGTAAGCTCGAAATACATCAGAGGAGTCACACAGGAGAGAAGGGCGTATCTCCAGCGCACACACTTGGGAGAAGCCATACCATTGGCGCACGTACATTTCACCTCCGTCTTATGCAAGGTTTTTGTGCGCAGCACGCTTTATAAATGAGGCCCCCGGGCAAGCGCAGCGACTCAGCAAAAAAAAAAAGGGACTAAACTTTGATGTCCAGTAGGGGGCCACAAAATATCGTCCGTCGGGCCGCAATTGGCCCGCGGGCCGCGAGTTTGAGATCCCTGATTTACATGGTTTGTAGTCAACATATAAGATCGATCGGGCGGTGAATTGCATTGCGTATCCGACATCCCAACGGAGAACATTGAATGCTCGAGGGGTCTCCGTAGTTACGGAGTCGGATTACGGATTAAGCCTTTCAACAAACATATTTTGTTGATCACTATTAGGCCTACGTTTACAATTTTGCTGCGCTACATGTAATAAAAGAGCTGTCATCTCGCTAATTTGTAACAGTAAATTACAGTTAGGAGAGCTGATGGGTCGTCCCAGAGTTAGACAGTTTATTTGGGACTTTGGTAATTTAGGATATTTCTGTAAGGCAAGGCAAGATAAGGCAAGGCAACTTTATTTATATAGCACTTTTCATACACAAGGCAGACTCAAAGTGCTTCACATATAAACATTGTCATACAATAAAATAAAATAATAGATATTTAGCTGAAAGCTAAAGCAAACATAAAATAGAAAAAGGCATTTTAGTATTAAAATAGAAAATAAAGGCAAAGTTAAATGTATTTAAGATTTAGCAGAAAGCTATAGCAAACATAAAAGTCTTCAGTCTTGTTTTAAAGGTGCTCAGAGTTGGGGCAAGTCTTAAATCCTCTGGGAGTTTATTCCAGCTATTTGTTGCATAATCCTGCTTTCCTATGTTTTGTGTTTACTCTGGGGATAATTAACAGAATGGTCTCAGAGGATCTTAGTGGTCTAGAAGGCTGATGTAGTGGAAGCATATCAGTTAAATATTTTGGGCCTAAACCATGTAGGGATTTATAGGTTAGCAACATGATTTTAAAGTCAATTCTCTGACCTACAGGAAGCCAATGTAACGATTTTAGAATTGGTGTAATATGATCAAATTTTTTGGTCTTTGTTTAGAACTCTAGCAGCAGCATTCTGAACAAGCTGAAGCTTCCTCAGAGTTTGTTTTGGGAGACCTGTAAGGAGACCATTGCAGTAATCAAGCTTACTAGTGATAAAGGCATGTACAAGTTTTTGTAAGTCTTCGGTGGACATGAGCCCTCTAAGTCTTGCTACATTTTTAAGGTGATAATATGCTGATTTTGTAACTGATTTGATGTGACTGTCGAAATGTAAATCTGAATCCATGATAACCCCTAGATTTCTGGCTTTGATTGAGGTTTTCAGGGACAGAGAGTGAAGGTGTTCGGTTACTTTAAGCCTTTCCGTTTTAGAACCAAATACAATTATCTCTGTTTTGTCCTCATTTAGTTGAAGGAAATTTCGGCACATCCATTCTTTCACTTGCTCAATGCACTGGCACAGCCCTATGGGCCGATAGTCATTTGGTGATAGCGATACATAGATTTGCGTGTCATCAGCATACCAATGATGGTCAATATTGTTATTTTGCATGATTTGCCCTAAGACAAATTTCCTATCTGGAGTTAAGATAAGAACCCTGCATCGGCCGTTCTGAAATGACTTTTTTCCTAAATCCGATCCTAACCCTTGCTACCATGGTTACCAAACAGATTAGATAGGATTTTCGAGTAAGGAAGTTTGTGTAATACGGATATCAGGACAGAGTAGATCAAACAATGCAACGTAATACATTTAATCTAGATATTATATAGTTATATTATAATCTATATATATTGTATAATTTTATTATAATCTATGCATATCTATATAAAATATATATTATATTATAATCGTTATTCTACATTCTACAACGTGGGCTAGCCACTCCGTCCGTAGGCGGAGTAAAACGTTTAGCTCCGCCCACATTTATTTTAACCCTGATCTGCGTGCTGCAGTCAGGTGCACAAAGATCACCGAATGCGGAAGTACTACGCATAAACGCGATAATCCCCTATTGAACTTCTGCCGGCTTGGCACGAGAGGAGAAAGAGCACCAGCCATGGCAGACTACTCAAACGTGGCGCCCCCGTCCTCACGTGCCCGCTGGGTTGAACGACCCGTTCAAAGACGCGCTTCAACGAGCGAGACAGGTATACGCTTCTTTTTTCTTTTACCACTGGCGACTTCGAAGTTAAGAGCTGATTATGGTTCCAGGTTCACACAACGCTATGACCACGCAGACGCTTTGACGCACTTTACGCCTCGTTCACACCTTGTTCAAACTACATGTGTCCGTCGAAGGATGACCGAGGCCGTGTCTGTCAGGGGACTAGTCTTCTTAGACGCATACTGCAGCCAATTAAATCACTTCCCGCTACAAAGCCGATGTGTGGATCTAAATACAAAGTTCGTAGTCAGGTGACTAACAACAATCCTATCGATTCAACATTTCTTAAAAAGTATATAACAGCCGGAATTTTCCTGTTTCTTCCTGCTTGCTATGCAAAATGGATTCAGTAGTCGCGTGGAGTGCATTTCAATAAAGCCTTGTTCACAGTACCTCCGTCGGTCGACGGATCTCATTGACTTTGCATGGGGCGCTCGCGAAATGCATCGTGGTGCATGCAATTCTGCTCTGTGGCCTGCATCAACAAGTTGAGAAACTTTTCAGATCGCCGTTATGCAAATACAACGCTGGATCGATTTTGCAATAATAAGCAGGCAAAATCCGGCCGTTAATTTTTTTTTAAAGAATTGTGGAATGATATGATTGTTTTTTAGTCAGTTGTTTGTGTCATCTTTTGTATTTATATCCACACATCGGCTTTGTAGCGGGAAGCGATCTGATTGGCTGCAGCATGCGTCTACGAAGTCTACTGTTTGTTTGCACACTTAAAGAATAGAAACCACTGTCTTTTTTTTTTTTAAAGCGCTCCCTCAGACGTCTAACCATATTCAGTATTCAAGGCGTTATCGGTATTTTTTTCCGAAATGTGCTTCTGTTCCTGGGGTTGGGTGAAGCCTGGCCATGTTTGTTAGTAGTGGGAGTATGAGGGAATAGGCATGTTCTCATGTTAGCCGTTTCTCCTCAACAGACCAACCAGAGACAAAGAAAGTTGCACCTAGTAGTGTCTGACCAAGTATCTTTTCTTAAACTTTAATCCAAAATATCGTACTTGCTCCTTTGTTTTACAGCCTTCTCGGGTGAAATGGGCGGGCCCCCAAGGTAAATATAGGCGCAACATTTTCCACTTCACTTTGGATTCTACTTATTTTATCATTGTTGACTTTGAAGTTTCACAACCCCTAATCGTACTTCTTTCATTTGTTGATTAGGACCGCATCGGAAGACTTCAAGGTTCCCGATGGCATGGTTGGATTCAGTGAGTCATTTGTAATGCATTTTTAATGTACCCCTTCAGGCAAACCGTGTGTTTGTTTTGTAACGCCTTTATCTAAACCCTTTCAGTTATTGGGCGAGGCGGAGAGCAGATATCCCGTATAAAGCAGGCATCTGGTTGTAAAATACAGATCGCCCCAGGTAAACACACTTCTACATTTACATGTTAGCTTCATACCAGAGATGTGTAGGAACCTGTGTTATGATAAACGATGCTGAACCCAAGAGCAGACTGAGACGATGTTGAAGGGATAAAAAGGGGTTTATTGAACAAGGTGGGTAGCAGGTAGTGGATGAGGGAGCCGGGGGAAGAGCGAGGTGGGCGAGCTGGAGTGAGTGATCCGGGTAACTGCAGGCAGAGGAACAAAAGTTAGATGTGGTCCAAAAACAACAAGAGACTTGAGAAAGAGAGCGAGGTAGCAAGTTATACTAGAGCCAGGCACGTATAGTTACCACGGTAGTGCGTAGTACGATCTGGCGCCGACAGCAGGGAATCCAAGGGTTTATGAAGGGGGTTGATTGGGGATGAAGACCAGGTGAGCATGATTGTAGATGAGGGCCAGGTGTGAGGTGTGACAGACAGGAGGAGTGGCAGACCAAGAGGAGGAAAACACGGCAGACTGCTGACACCACAACAACCTGTACACTAATCCTTCTCCTTTTTGTCATGCAGACAGTGGCGGCATGCCCGATAGATCGGTGACATTGACAGGATCCCCAGACGCCATCCAGTAAGTTCTCCTCCACATGTTTTTTTTTTTTATTATAAAGTTGGGATGTCATCACAGTGGTTGGTAGCATAAGCTAATGTCTTTTCAAACTCCTTATAGGGCTGCGAAGAGGCTCCTCACAGAGATTGTGGAGAAGGGTCGCCCAACACCAGCATTCCACCACAACGAGGGCCCTGGCATGTCGGTTCAGGAGATCATGGTCCCTGCTTCTAAAGCCGGCTTGGTCATTGGCAAGGGAGGGGAAACCATTAAGAGCCTTCAGGTTAGTTGTCAAGCTTGGATGCTAAACAATAAGTCTTAATTTGTCTATCTTCAACATTAACTCAACTTTGTATATATTTTACATTAACCAGGAAAGAGCCGGAGTTAAGATGGTCATGATCCAGGAGGGACCTCAAAACACGGGCGCAGACAAACCTCTCCGGATTTCGGGGGAAGCTTTCAAAGTTCAGGTTGGTGGTCCTACCAACCTGGCCATTCCCTTAAGTAGCGCCATGATGAGGTCACCTGTCCTAACCATCCATGTGTCTTTCAGCAAGCCAAAGAGTTGGTGATGGAGCTGATCAGAGACCAGGGGTTCAGAGAGCAGAGGGGGGAGTATGGCTCTAGGTTGGGGGGTGGTGACAGCTTAGATGTGAGTAACATTGAAGTAAGCTGATCGTTTTCTAATCCACCATCCACTTACATCGGGCACGGGGTGTCAAGAGGTTTCTCCTGACCGCAGCTGCTACTCAATGTCCCCCCCCCCAGGTCCCAGTGCCGAGGTTTAGGGTCGGAACCGTCATCGGTAGCAAAGGTCAAACGATCAAGATGATCCAAAGCGACACGGGCGTCCGCATCCAGTTCAAACAAGACGACGGCACCACGCCGGAGAGGATAGCCCAGATCATGGGCCCGCCCGAGCAGGCCCAGAAAGCGGCCGACATTATCGCTGAGATCTTGAGGTTTGGTGAAATGCACTATATTGTCAGAAAATGTTTGGCCGTTATAGAAAGAAGAAAAAATTAAAGATGATATGCGTTGTTAAGTTTTGACCCTGAGGGGGAGCCACAGTTGATGCTTCATATGCACGTACGTCCTTATGTCTCTCGCACATTCTGGTGTATTCTGATTGAGTTGTATGATCATATTCTATTCCGATTGAGCTGTTCTTCCACTTCTGATCAGACCAGAAGTGTCCATGTAACGAGGGAGAATTAACGATCAATTTTAATTGCATTTTGAAGTAGTTCATTTCAATATAGAAATATTAATGATTAATCGAAAATCTATCGTTAATTCTCCTGACGATCGACTAAGACAATTTAATCGAATGCCCGTCCCTAATATATTACGTTGTAGTCACAACATCCGAAGCATTGATCGATGAAGGATTGAGGCATGAGTAAGAAATGTAAACGACGAAGAAGAAAGGAGTTGTGAACGACTGCGTTACCGGAGAAAGAGAGGGTATTTTTCTTGCTTAATTTCACATACACCAAACTCTGGGAAAATGTAGTTGATTCTGTGTTAAACTGTGAAAACAGGGAGTGGAAGGCCGGGACCCTATATTGTTCAGCTCACTGTTGATAATAATAAAATAAATATTTTCTATGTACGCGTGCAACTGTGAACTCATGTAGGCCTATTGTAATTTATTGTATGATGTGTACTTTTAGGGTTATGATAATACCTATCTTTAAGGGTTCACCATGAATGACTCGAAAAGCAGTGCCAACATTTAAATATTTTCTAACAATTCAGTCTAACAAAAGGCAACAGGCTTATTAGGTTGACACTCAATGACATGCAAATGCACACCAAAGCGTCATCAACACGCCCAGAAGTGGTGTGAGATATACAGACTTTCTATACCTCATTCACATATAAGGTAATTTACATTTCCTACGGATAAAATACAACCTCAGAGGTAGTACTTTTTCAGGAGATTCCCAGGGTACCAATTTCTGGATATGTTGTTCAATTCCAACACACGCCCATCAGGAGAAAAGTCGGAGAACATCAAGATAACATGTAGCCTATGTGTGATAGAAGAAGATGCCTAGGTGAATTAAAAAATGTAATCCCACGCATAAGGGATTCCTGTGCATAGAAATGCCTGTGATCTTTACAATCTTTTTGGATAAGGCATCTGCTAAGAACCATAACCATATTTCAGTTAAATTCAGCTGAGGGTTGTATAAATATAGCCAATGCTAAGATTGATATTTGAGTGTGGATGAGTTGAGTTATGGTTGGACAGTAATCAGACACTGAACATAGCAACCATCAACTTCAGTCTCTTTTCTTGTCTTTATTGCACAACCTTTGAAATATTATCTGTTTTCTGTGGGTAAGGTGCGGGAGGTAGTTCGACATGCTTCTTAAAATGTAAACCACAGTCAATACTAGAAAATGCATTTCCTGCAGAAAATGCGGTGAGTGCTGTTGTACAAAGTGAGGTTGAAAATATGTTTTAAAAACGCAAAATAGATTAAGCGGTAAAGAAACGTTAAATGGCTTAAATCAAGTGAAGGGATTTGAACAGAGTTCAAAAATCTAAATGGAGTAAACAATGTAAGCATTCGCACTATTTAAAAAAAATGTAAATGGTTGGAAACAAATAAAGACAGATGAATGAAAAGTGCAAAGCATTGCTAAAAATGCAGAAATGGGAAATGAATTGAACTGAAGAATCTGAAAGGTCAAATGTATTGCACTGCACTGCTGGAAACCTGGAAGCTGAAATCAAAAACTGACTGACGCTGAATTGCATTCCCTGATGAAGCAAAGCGCTGAAAAACATTGTTACAAAAGCTGGAAGCTAAACTGTAATACTATCAAAGCTGGAAGATAGTGGTAGTAGTGGTAGTGGTAGTAGTAGTAGTAGTAACTAGTAGTAACTGACATAGTAGTAGTAGCTGAAGTAATAGCGGTGCTGGCTGCACAAACAATATGCATTATGAAAGGTGGAGTATTGATTGATGTTTGTAGAAAGAATTATAATAATCCCGCCAGTTATTTAAAAAACAGCCCTAATTTAATGTACTTGCCTAATGCTTTTTTTTTTTGAATTGTTTATTTGATCCACAATCAGCTATCTCATACATAGATGAGTGCTGTTCTTCCTGAGGTCAAAAATTCCAAATTGCATATCTTATTTGACATAAAAGCATGCATTCACACAGCAAACAAGAACAAAAACATTCAACAAAAACAAAAACAAAAAGAGGGAATGAAAATCATTACTTGATTTAAATTGGTTAAGATTATTCTACAAAGAGAAAAACATTATTTAACACCATGTATCACCAAATACAATTTCAATTTTATTTTAAACGCCATTTTACTTGTTTCATTTGCCGAATGCTCAACATGATTAAAGGTCCCATGGCATGATAAATTCACTTTATGAGTTGTTAACATCAATATGCGTTTCCTTAGCTTGCCTATGTTCCCCCAGTAGCTAGAAATGGCGTAAGGTGTAAAACGAGCACTAGCTATCCTGCTCTGCCTTCGAAAAAACCATGCTTGACTCGCCCTTTTGGACATTTTCCTTGCATGTCGTCATACAGGGAAAAGTTACCTCCCCTTCTCTTCTTTGTCCAATGAGCTACGACCGTGCGAGCGGCACATGTGTGTGTGTGTGTGTGTGTGTGCGTGAATACACACACTGTAACGCAAGTGTTGTACACTTCTTTGTTGTTTGGATAACCGTTCTGCTGTTGGTGTTATGGTGCATAACCCGTCTCTGGTATTTCCACAACGAGACTCGTAGTGGGGGTTATCTCAGCCATGGTTGAGAAGGAATTGGGGGGAAGGGAACTTTGGCTTTGACTCCCTGAAGTAGGCTACATGAACACATTGAACAGCGACATGGAGGAGAAAGGGATTGCTGCCCGTGATGGCGGCCTGCGATTGTTTCCCGCCGGAGCCCCGCAGGCAGCGGGGCTCCGGCGGGAAACAATCGCAGGCCGCCATCACGGGCAGCAATCCCTTTCTCGCGGTTCAGTCTAGCGCTGCCCACTGCCCGCTGCCGCGAGGCGCCAGCACCTCGGGGCGTTGGGTCCTCGGCGCTGCCCGCTTCCCCCTACCGAGGCAGCTCGGCTCCGGCCGGAGACAACAGCGGTCAACCTTCCCTTTCTCCTCCATGTCGCGTTTCAGTCTACTTCAGATTGATGTGGAAAACCAGAGACGTCGGAGAACCCGAGGTGTCGTTTGAGAATTGAGATTATTAATATCGTATCGTTTGGACCAATATACAGACTCAGAAGTCTGTATATTGGTTACATTGGCAGCATGTAGCTCTGCGCCGTGGATTTGTTCTTGCATTATTTTAACTTTAATTAACACTTTCTTTGGTATGAATGGTTTGCAAACGAATAATTCAAGCCAAGCTGCATATTTTTGTTTAAACAAAGGTCATATTGTTTCATATTTAGTGTGTCTGTCTCTTCCAGCTTTCTGCGCGGTTTCACATCCCGGCTCAAGTGTATTACAAGGATGTACTGGAATCTACGCAAGGCACTTCCATGTGCTCTGCTGAACCACACGTTAACTAGAAGTTCTGTTTGACTCCACATGGTCCTGAGTTATACTTTTATTATATTCATGGTGATCAGGGAATATGTGTTTTTGTCAAAGACCAGCAGGATGTGCTCGTGTGAAATCCACATTTAAGATCATAAAGGATATAGGCTGGTGTGGTTTCATCACATTATTAATACAAGCTATACTGTTGAAGCCCTGTGAATCATTAGGAGCAGTGGCGTAAATATCGACGATGCAACCGGTGAACTGTACCGTGGCCCAGACGGCGTCAGGGGCCCATGGCATGGAGGAAGGAAAAAATATATATCGCCCAGGGCGGCAAATTTGTCGTGGGCGCCCTCTGGTGGCGCCCTTAATTAATTAACTAAATTATACGAAACCCTCACCGTAGGACAACGCGACCACCCCCCCCCCCCCCCGCTCGGAAGTCCTGTTCAGGGGCACAAAATAAACATTTCCACCCAGGCATATCACCATGATGTTACGCCACTGTTTAGGAGTTGAACGAACAGTGCTGTAACCAGACGCGTGGATGTAGCCTACTATTTGAACTGTGTGATAATGAATGAAGCCACACATAAGTATGAACATCTCCAACTTTCGGGACAGACATTTCAACAAGGCATAAAGTAATGTTGAACATTACAGTTCTTTCTTTCATCCTTTATTTTAACAAGACATTTCTTTTTTTCTCCTTTCTTTTCTCACCCAGTTTGGAAGCACGGATATACGACACTCAATAAGCACCGAGTACTTCGATAGAGGGCTATCTATATCGCATTGTTATGTATAAAAGTCGTTCGTATCGATCATGATGAACAGAGAGGTATCGACGGACGACGGGTGACGATCAGCAACGGGGAGGGGGAGGGGGGGTTTGGGGAACGGCATCTCCGTGAGCTCGCGATGAGTTGAATTTGAGCGCGAGACTGGGCGTGAATGAATACGGCCATCTTCTGTCGCCGGGCACGAGAGGAGAAACAGCACCAGTCATGGCAGACTACTCGAACGTGGCTCCCCCGTCCTCTAACGCGCCCGCCGGGATGAACGACGCATTCAAAGACGCGCTTCAACGAGCGAGACAGGTATGGGCCTCGTATTTTTTCCCACTACTTGCGACTTCGAAGTTCGGTTTTTAAATGGTATTTAAAGCATGAAAATGACCGCGTCAGCTTACCTGCTAACGTCATGCAGTATCATGCAAGGCTAGAGTAAGGGGCTAAATTGGTTAGCTATCGTTTATTTTTTTCTCCCGTGTTTAATGGAAATTTTTGTTTTTTAAATGTGGTATACGGTTCGAGCTGAATATGTGAATTTTGTTTTGGTCCGTTCAAAGCTGTGTTGGTTAAATCCCGTCTATGCAACGACGCAACTTGGTAGCATGCTAGCTAACATGGAAGTAACCGCATTCTTTTGTTGGATCCGTCTTCCGGGAAAGCACGTAGGCCACCCTTTGCGGCTTGCTACCTTTTCAATGTTCATGATCAGTTTGGTTAATACAATTGTTTTAATTATCTAATGCATAGATCGCGGCTAAGATCGGAGTCGACGGCGTTGCTGCACCTACAACAAACGAGTTTGGCTACGGAGGCCAGAAAAGGCCCCTGGAAGATGCTGGTGGGTATTTTCCCATGCCTAACCTCAATATAGGTCAGTGGCCTAAATTGATACATTGATAGTTCTCCCCCCACTTAACATGCTTGCCTGTATGAAATGTGACAAAGGTAGTGTATTTCTAGATCCAAACGCCTTATTTTTCATTGAGTATGGTACATTGCGGAACGCTGTGACTCTCATGCTTTTTCAATTGCCTGAAGTTCTTTATTTAAATGTGTGCTACTCTATTGTATGGGGGGCTGTTGTTGGAGGTCTCCGGTTATTGATGCCAGGTTGGGGCTGGAGTAGAAAAGAGGGCGTGTTTCGAACTTGTGGTCATCTTGATTTATGTTATTTGTTTATGTGCAGTTATCATGATTCTTATTGGAAATTAAATTGTTATATTTAAAAACGACCAGGGATCATTTTTAATTGATTAGACATTTGCTCGGGCAGGGTAGGCAGTGTATTTGTGTTATTTGTATGCACACTTGAAGAATAGAAACCAGTCTTTTCAAAGTACTCCCTGTGACGTCTAACCATATTCAGTATTCAAGGCGCTGTCTGTATTAAATTTGCAGAAATGTGCATTGGTTCGGTGAAGCCTGGTCATGTTTGTAAGTAGTGGGAGTATGAGGGAATAGGCATGTACTCATGTTGGCTGTTTCTCCTCCACAGACCAACCAGAGACAAAGAAAGTGGCACCTAGTGACCGTGAGTACATTTTCATCAACTTTAATCCAAAATATAGTACGTTTGTCTTCCACGACCTAGCAATGACTACATGTCTTCTGACTGGCTCCTTTGTTTTACAGCCTTCTCGGGTGGAATGGGCGGAATGGGAGGAATGGGAGGTCCCCCAAGGTAAATATATGGGAAACTTCTTGCACTTCGTATTCTGCTTATTTTATTATTGTTGATGTAAGACTGTGATGTTTCACAACCCCTAAATGTACATCTTTCGTTGGTTGATCAGGTCCGCATCAGAGGACTTCAAGGTTCCCGATGGCATGGTTGGATTCAGTGAGTAAAATGCATGATATAGACACACACACAATTGTATTGAATTTTAATGTACCTCTTCAGGCGGACGGTAGTCTTTTTTTTGTAACGCCTTTATCTAAACTTTCAGTTATTGGGAGAGGCGGAGAGCAGATATCCCGTATGCAGCAGGAATCTGGATGTAAAATACAGATCGCCCCAGGTAAACACACATCTACATTTACATGTCGGCTTCATACCAGAGATGTGCAGGAACCTGTACACTAATCCTTCTCCTTTTTGTCATGCAGACAGCGGCGGCATGCCCGATAGATCGGTGACATTGACAGGATCCCCAGACGCCATCCAGTAAGTTCTCCTCCACATGTTTTTTTTTATTATAAAGTTGGGATGTCCTCACACTGATTGGTACCATGAGCTAATTTCTTTTCAAACTCCTTATAGGGCTGCGAAGAGGCTCCTCACAGAGATTGTGGAGAAGGGTCGCCCAACACCAGCATTCCACCACAACGAGGGCCCTGGCATGTCGGTTCAGGAGATCATGGTCCCTGCTTCTAAAGCCGGCTTGGTCATTGGCAAGGGAGGGGAAACCATTAAGAGCCTTCAGGTTAGTTGTCAAGCTTGGATGCTAAACAATCAGTCTTCATTTCTCTTTTCTCCAGCATGAACTCAACTTTGTGTATATTTTACATTAACCAGGAAAGAGCCGGAGTTAAGATGGTCATGATCCAGGAGGGACCTCAAAACACGGGCGCAGACAAACCTCTCCGGATTTCGGGGGAAGCTTTCAAAGTTCAGGTTGGTGGTCCTACCAAATGTGCATTCGATGCGACCTGGCCATTCCCTTAAGTAGCGCCATGATGAGGTCTCCTGTCCTAACCATCCATGTGTCTTTCAGCAAGCCAAAGAGTTGGTGATGGAGCTGATCAGAGACCAGGGGTTCAGAGAGCAGAGGGGGGAGTATGGCTCTAGGTTGGGGGGTGGTGACAGCTTAGATGTGAGTAACATTGAAGTAAGTCAAATCGTTTTCTAATCCACCATCCACTTACAATCGGGCACGGGGTGACAAGAGGTTTCTCCTGACCGCGGCTGCTACTCAATGTCCCCCCCCAGGTCCCAGTGCCGAGGTTCGCGGTCGGCATCGTCATCGGTAGGAACGGCGAGATGATCAAGAAGATCCAGAGCGACACGGGCGTCCGCATCCAGTTCAAACAAGACGACGGCACCACGCCGGAGAGGATAGCCCAGATCATGGGCCCCCCCGAGCAGGCCCAGCACGCGGCCGACATCATCTCCGACCTCCTGCGCAGCGTCCAGGCCGGCGGACCCCCGGGTCACGGGGGGGGCAGGGGGCGGGGCCGCGGACAGGGCAACTGGAACATGGGCCCCCCCGGAGGCCTGCAGGAGTTCACCTTCACCGTCCCCACCATGAAGACCGGCCTCATCATCGGCAAGGGTGAGGACCCTCGCTGCTCGCTGGCCGTTGGGCGGGGGAGTGGGCTCGTCTGTGTTGTGGGATTAACGGGCCGTCCTCTCGTCTCCAGGGGGCGAGACGATAAAGGGCATCAGCCAGCAGTCGGGGGCCCGCATCGAGCTCCAGAGGAACCCCCCGCCCAACGCCGACCCCAACATTAAGATGTTCACCGTGCGCGGCTCCCCCCAGCAGATCGACTACGCCAGGCAGCTCGTGGAGGAGAAGATCGGGGTGAGACTCCTTGAGAGCGCCTCCTCCGCTGCGTGGAGGAGCTGCTGGATGACCAAGAGTCGTGACCAGGTTGTGATGGAAAAAGTGTCTGCTGATAATCACGCATTCGGGGTTCATTTGTTTCAGTGTCCGGTCACCCCAATGGGAGGACCCCATGGTCCACCTGGGCCTCACGGAGGACCCGGCCCCCACGGCCCCCCAGGGCCACCAGGCCCACCCGGTGCGCCAATGGGGCCCTACAACCCGGGACCCTACAACCAGGGGCCCCCCGGTCCACAGTGAGTACTCGCTTCTACTCATCCCAGCCGTCAGCTCATAGACCGTACTTTAATGTTACTTTAATTAGTCTTGGACACATCAAAGTGTTGCTCAGAAATAGACACTCATGGAGAGGTTCAGTGTGATGGCGGACACGAATGTGAACGCATGTACACAATAAAGATGATCAACGTGGAAGGTGCTGAAGTGTTGATCCTGATGGTGTCTCTCCCCCCCCCCCCCCCAGCGGTCCTCCGGCCCCCTACCAGCCTCAGGGATGGGGCAACGGCTTCCCCCACTGGCAGCAGGGCCAGCCTGACCCTAGTGAGTCCTTAATCTGGATGGAGCCAATGACCTGCTGGGTGTTACCCCGATGGGGAGCACCACAGTGATGGTGTTAACCTATTGATGTAGAATGCAAAGTGATCTCACCGTGACCTTAACTGCAGAGCTGTGAACTAGAGCTGGGCCATTAATCAATTTTTAATCGTAATTTGAAATATCATAAACAATGATATTGAACACATTTTTATTTATCAAGTGCACTTATTTGAAACGGGTATTTACAGCACTTCCTTTTCTGAGGTTTCGTATTTCATCTCTTTAGATAAAGTAAAATATAAACATGGCAGCATGCGCTGAAAGAACGGCGCGTGTAGAGTCTGTGGTAACCGTAAGCATCCGTTTGAAAGTAATCAGATTTTATTCTTAGGCCGGCCCACCCAGCCCTAGTATGACCTATGAACCCTGTCGTTGTACGCCGTCCTCGATTCTTACGTTCTGCTCTTGGTCACGATACATGTCCAGACAAAGCTGCTGCTGATGCCAACGCTGCGGCGTGGGCGGCGTACTACTCCCAGTACGGCCAGCAGCCCCAGGCCCCCATGACCCCCACCGGCGGAGCCCCCGGAACCACGCAGTCCAACGGCCAAGGTAACCCCCCCCCCCCCCCCGCACACACACACACACACACCTGGGTGTCTGTAGAGGAGGGCCCCCACAGAGTAGCGCAGCCCTGCCTTATCTGCCTCCCGTGTCGCCTGGTCCTCCTATTTTCCGACCAGTGTTCAATTGGTAACCTGTCTAAATTCCTTCCTCCGCTATCGGAGCATCTCCCTTCTTTATGATTTGGCCTGTACTCTTTCCATTGCCCCCCCCCATCCAGGTTAGTTTCCTTCACTTCTCTAGGTCTGAGCCCCTGAGCAGGTGGAGGACATGCTACCATTTAATTCCTTCTTTCTTCCATAAGGGAATGGTGACCAATCACGTTGTACCGTCTTTAACAGGTGGCCCGCAGGCGCCAGGTCAGAGCGGACAGGCAGATTACACCAAGGCCTGGGAGGAATATTACAAGAAAACGGGTATATCACCGTAGCTCCAGTGTCCACGTCCTACCCAGTCTAAACCGGGCCCCCCCCTTCCTGTTGCCTATCAGCAGAGACACAGCAGCCGGGCGGGGGGGGGGGGACCAGAGCGGGGTCCTCGCCTCCTAACCCGCGCTGTTTAGACCGCTGCAATGTGTTGCTTTTGGTTTCAGCGCTGGGATTTGCAGACTGGCTCACCCTCTCCATTTGACTTAAGAGTGGCGCTTGTCCCTAGAACTAACCCTAGTACTCAATCCGGGCCATTTGAAAACCGACGGCAGAAACCTGTCCGGTGCCCAACAACATGACCCACTAATGCTGTATGTCCCCAACGTGTCCATCTGATCAAATGTACTGTAATGGAAACACAACCCCTTTTTGAAGGCAGGGTGTTCTGCTTGACCTTATTTCCATACATAAAGAGGATCAAAATGTACTGTTGCAAACGCAACCCTTTATAACGGCCTGTTGTTGAGGTGGCCGGGCCTTGGGCCTGAGGCCTGGTGGACTGGATGGAGAGGCAGCGGTTTAACGGTGGTTTGTACCTTTCTGCAGGCCAACAGAGTCAGCAGCCCCAGGACTACACGAAAGCATGGGAAGATTACTATAAGAAGCAAGGTAGGACCGGTTCCATGTCTGCCTAAAACCAAGGCTCGTCACCGTGATGTTCTCACGGCAGCACCTGCTATAGGACATCAAATTTGCAATGATTGCCTCCATTTTGGAAGTGGTTATTGGCAGTAGTTATTGTAGTTATTGGCAGTAGTTATTGGCAGTAATGGTGTTAGAAATTGACTGTTAAAAAAGATCTGTCATTATGGCGACGTGAGACGGCATCGCTTTCTCATGCGAGAAGTGACAAAACAAAGTCTAGCTTTAATTATACGTGCTATTTCTTTGGTTTAGCATTGCAACTCTCATCGAGTCATCATAAAATGGCAAAATGCTTAAAACTATCGGCCGCAAAAACTTTGGATGATGCACCTCCTCCAATCACTGGTTGGTTCGTCACCCAGCCAATGGGCGGCCGTGTCCTGGCAGCACTCTCACCTCAGTAGAGTGCTGCCCCCACAGCTGCCCCAGAGCAACAGAGGGTTTCTGTCCCGCCACTCTCAGTACCAGTGGTGGGTTCGTTCCCCATCTCACAAACCGTTAAAGCGTCTTACCAGTAGGGCTGCTCGATTATGGAAAAAAATCATAATCGCGCTTATTTTGGTCAATATAGAAATCATCGATTATTTTTGAGTTGGAAAACATGATGTATTTATTCAGGATGTCTCCCAAAAGAAACCTTGGAACCGAGAACTAGATAATATACAGACGTCTCCAGCTGTTCTGAACTTTGTCTAAAACATTTAATGAATAAAAAAAAAAGTTATTATTTTTGTGATCGTAGTATAATCGAGTCAAGAAAACTTCTCACAAAAATTCGATTAATCGCCCTATTAGCCAATTAAAAAAAGAGAGGAAAATGTTGTGTGTTTGTGGCCGGTGGCCGGTGACCAACGTGTCGTAATCTTTTCCGTTTTCTTTCCCCCCGAAGGTCAAGCCGCGCCCCAGGCCACGGCGGCCGCCACCGCCCAGCCCGGAGGCCAGCCGGACTACAGCGCCGCCTGGGCCGAGTACTACCGCCAGCAGGCCGCCTACTACGGCACGGCCAGCCCCCAGGCCATGGGCGGAGCCCCCCAAGCCCCCCAGGTACGCCTCGCTCCATAACCTGCACCCACTCGTCCTCAGACCCGCCCCCCCCACCCCCTCTCCTCTACGTTATGTCTTAAAGTGTCTCCTACTAACCCCCCCTAATGACCCACCCTGGTGTTCTCCTAAAGAAACTGTAAGCCCCCCCCCCTGGCTTTAACCCTTCCCCCATCAGGGTCGGTCGGCTGGGAGCTGGAGGCTGCAGCTCGCCTAACCACGCCGCTTCCTCCCATACAGGCGTTATTTTCTTTTGTGGGAAGCTGCGCCCAGTGTTTCTGCTCTTAACATGCAATGTATCTTCTATGTATTTCTTCTGCGCAGGGCCAGTAATGTGACGTGGACATAAAGTAAATGCTTCATTGTCGAAACAAATCCTTTGTTAAATGTTTGGATGCAGACGCCTTGATGAAGATCTTAAATTTCCTTGGTTTGAAGGTGTGCTCGTAGACGGCCCCTCGTCCGGCGAACATGTCCTCCTTTTTTTTTTGTTTTCCTTTACTTATCTTGTAAATGCTTTGTTTTTAGTGGTGGTCATTCCAGGCCTGTATCTACACAATGTGGTTTGAACTCATGTTAAATTGTAGTCATTGCCATGTATATCATCTCAGTTTTAAATGCTATTCCCTGTTGTGTTTTGCAATAAAACGAAATGAAACCTCCTGTGTTGGTAAGTTGGGATGCTTAGAGGGGTTGATGTTATATTGTGTATGCTCTTGTTTTGCTGTTGGGGAGGGGGGGTGGGTCAATCAAAAAAAGCTTCAAATTCAGACCCTGGTTATTTTTGTAGTCCCTTCAAATGGCTGACTTTAAGTTGTACTCTTCTGTATCTCTCTCTCTCTCCCTCATCTTTTGGCAACCAGTTTCATGGCTGTCTAGTAGACCTGTTGCGTCCATGCCTTTTATCCAGAGTCCAATAGACCTGTTGTTCCATGCGAGTGCTTCTTTAGAATCGGGCAGATGTTTGTGTCGTTGGAGACCTTTTGCATTGACTCATGCATTAACTGCAATACTCTGGCGTTGTGTTTCTTTAATCTTGCCTGGTGATGATCTTTGTTGAGGTAGTATGCACTGTTCTGCCATCATAGACACTTCCTCCCCCACAGGCCAGTTTAGAAAAGCGGTAAGCAAGTATGTGTGTCTCTTTTGTTTGAAGATATTTTTCCGAATTTATGGCAGCAAGAAATGTTGCACCGTAGTATATATTTTTTGTGCTGTTCTTTTCCAGGACAGTAAGGTAAATTGTCGTAACGTATATAATATTTGCATTGAAAAGTTTTTGCTCTTTTCCTCCTTTTTAAATTGTCTCACATGAACCCCATGTATAGACTTTTAAAGATTTTTGATATAAAAACCACTGCAAAAGTCATTGTTTTTGCTCTGACAATTCTGTTAGTGTTTGATCATAAGAATATGGGTTTGTAGGGTCGATTGGCTAAGCAGTCCTTCATCCTTGAGTTGAGCCCTCCTATAATGTAAGTACAATAACTGAGAGCTTATTTCACTGTTTGCCAAATTGCAAATGTAGTTTTGTCCAATTATTGCAATTCTCCCGTTTGTTGGGGTAAGTATGTTAGAGCGGTTGTGATTCCTTTAGAATTGGTTCAATCTCTTGTACTTTTAACTGTTTGAGAATGTTAAAATTTTCCTTCAACGTCTACATAAATGCATTGCAACATTATGGAAAGCATATTGAATCGGTTTGCAATGTAGTTTGTTTTAGATTAGTCTTGATAGGCCGCAATTCTGACTTACCAAACGGATGCAGGGAGTGACTTATCTAGGCAAACTGAAGGTTTATAGGAACTGTTCATGTGGTTGTTTTTCCATGTTGTCGACATGTGACCTGCCAAGTGCAATGTGGTTTAGAACGCGGTATGATTTGACTCGTTTTCAAATGCCATCTTATTCAGCAAAGTTGACATGAAAGTCTAGCATGTGTAGATCTCTGCTTTGTTTCTGATTCCCCCCCCCCACACACAACGAGCACTGCCGGTAGAGGAAGTACTCGAGTAGCTCAACGTCTTGATTTTGACTGCGCCATGCAATGGTTGTGATGACGCACTGCAGTGACGGGCTGTTGATTTAAATCCAAACCTTTATGACTGCATTGTTCACTGATGGCAAAGTGCAATATCTGATCTTTGCAGTGTCACCCCAGACCCTTGCACCTTAGGTTCTGCTGCAGTAACACAGGTAAGCGAACCCTAAGGAAACAAAGTGTTTTTCTTTGACCTGTGACTTAACCTGCATACATGCACAAAGATGCTCACGTGCTGTGATACATGCCTAAAATGCATCTTATTGGTTCTTTGCAAACATCTGGAGAATTGAATATCAACTGCTCTGCTTAGATATCGATGTGCTCTCACTGACTTTGCATGATATGCGTTCTGATGACCTGTTCCGTTAGATCTGACTTGAGCCATTACAATGTTTATTTTAAGAACGGCACAAATTGACCAGTATTCCCATTGTCCATGGGTCTTTTCTAAAAGGTCTTTGTAGTACATATTAAGTCTTTGATAATAGCGTTTTCTGCAATGAAAGTGTGGCACTGAATACATATCGATCACCCCCCCCCTCCCTTTCTTGTATTTGGATAGAAACTTATAGCATGCCTTTTGATTATTAAGTGGAGGTTATCAGTTGTCTTCTGCCCGAATCCCCACACTTAACATTGATGCTCACTGTGTGATGGTGTGAAATTGTCCAAAGTGCAGTCAAATCTTATCGTTTTTTAAACTGTTGCTACCTTCACTTCTTGCTCACAGTGCTGGAGGCGTAGATCGTAGAATCAGGCCCGTGGTAGTTTGACCCCCAAAACGAGGAATCCTTTGAGTCTTTACTGCTGCGCAACAGTAGACCGTTCCCAGAGCTCCAGTGATTAAGGTAAACACAATGCAATGAAATACAAAAGCTGAAATTGCAGTGTTCTGTGCGATGCATTCTTTGAATTCGGATTGTTTCTTAACCATTTCATTGAGTTATCTAATGGCTATTTAAATTATGTTGGATATCTTGTTCTTATCTTGCCCTAAATAACACCTTGAACAGAACTAATGCTTAAAGTGAGACAGTCTAGGATCGGATGAACTTCGTGCTTAAACACTTCTTGACTTGCATTTATATTTCTGGGGTGTTGGGAGAGGGGGGGGCTGGCTATTTTTTTATACTGGCATTTTAATAAATCGTAGTAAAACCTGTAGTGAAAGGGTCACATTGTTTGAAGTTGCCTGCTTTTCTATCTGAGATGCTCTTTTTCATCTGGGCTGATGTGAGTTTCAACAAGGAGGTCGTGGGGTTGTAGAAGACAAACGGCAGTGAGCAATCAGGAGCATGCCTTAGAGGTAAACACAAGGTTTCATGTACTGTGTATATTATGGAATGTATTATGGTTTTTATTTGACTTGATGTTGCCATGTCCACTAATAAAATTGTAATTAATTAGTTAACTCTTGCCTCGTTTCCATTGATTATTACATTAGGATGGCAGTTATTTTGTTTGACTTCAAACGTTTGTTTTTTCATATAGAACATTGCGGAACATTACCAAATCAGACATTAATGCTGTCCAATGATGGCCGTACTAGACACTCACAAGTTCAGTTTCTGAGCTTTACTACTCAGTGTTTATTGTGCATATATATACACCCTATTTGGGTAATAAATATCTTGGACATCACTGAAGCAATTGTTGACTTGCTATTGGCTCACGCATGTGGTTAAAAATGAGGCATTGTAACAAAATATACTAGTGGGATCCATGTAGTGTTTTGGGGCATCTGGCTTGCCTTATTGCGAGAGACTATATAGAATGTCGGTGAGTTAACAATTCAGCTTTCCTATACAACAGTTCTTCGACAATATATACTGGTAACCTAGCTCCACATTAAACATTGATACGTTCTAAAACAGACTTCCCGACGGTCAGTTTTCAATGCATAAAACTTGGCCCCACTAAAGAACGGGACTAGAAAGGCCAAAAGCGAGCCTGCTTTTGCATTGCGTTGGCACTGGAAGGTTGAGGCTGGTGTATGATTGAGGCAGATCCATCTTCTCAAACAGTAATTGCACGATGCGTAATAACTTGGGACAGCATCTAAATATGACCTACAAGCTCAAAAGTACTAAAATAAGTTCACATTGTAGTGTTTTGAGAACAAAATCTATGGAGGCATGAAGACTTTTACGTGACCCCTGGGTAGACACCGTGTACCCACTCCCTAATGTCACGTGACCCCTGGGTACAGTAGGCAGGTCGGATAACGAAACCCTTCTCGGCGTCACTGGTCTCGGCCCTCCGTGAGGGCGTGGGGTCCCGCCGGCTGGGGGCGGGGGTTGCGGGGGCCGTCTGCGCCCAGGTAGGACAGCAGCAGCGCGGAGCGACGGTGGAGCAGGAGCAGCATGTCCTCGGCCAGGCTCTCCACGGTGGAGTAGCGCACCTTGTCCAGGTCGAAGATGTCCTTGAGGAAGGAGAGGACCTGGTCCTGGAGGGGGGGGGGGGGGGGGGGAGGCATGCACAACTTAACATCCGTGCTTATATTAAGCCAACTTGAAGTAGAATCAACCAAGTGGTTTAATAAGACTGTTCTTAATGTATTTTTTCCAAATAAGCACTTCTGAAGTCAGATTGTGTCCATGTTTACCTTGAAGAAGCGACAGAAGTCATGCAGGGAGCTCTTGGGACCAAGGAAGCCCCAAGCCAGAGCCGGGCTGATCTGCTCACACACAGCGTAGAAGTGGGCGATGAATCCATCGGGTACCTGGAAGACAGTTTGATTCCAAATAAATACCGGCACAATCATTGGAGGCCCTGTTCCCAACGGTTAGGTTCTTCTTAGGCTTGAGGGTTAAGTTTGACGAATATTGCATCATACCATTTGATCTAAATGGGCTTATGGTCTAAAATGCACAACTAACAATGACGGTATGAATCCATCTGTTTGCTGAACCGAATACTTCCAAGCTAAATAAACCTTTAGAATGCCTCTACCTGTTATAGATCTCTGCATAGGGGGAAAAGAAAGGTAGACCTCCAAAAAATAATAAATATATACAACGGGTGGCTTAAATCCAGCGATCTGATTGGTTCCTAACTGTTGTATAATGAGCGTATACATAACTGCTATGACGCCCAATCATTTTGTGAAAGTTTGTATATCACTGCGCGCCTGGAAGTAGAAACGGTTACAAAGTAGCAGTTGTTGGGAGTGGCCTACGAAAGCTTAGGCACACGGCGAGTGAACTGCTCCATAGGATAAATTGCCAGGAACCGCTCTAGCCGAGCCTTCTCTCGGAGGGACGCTAAAGTGTGTTGCATAGCGACCGTCGTGCATTTTGAAGGCAGCCAGGAGGGACTACTTTTTTGTATTCTTTAATAAAACAGCTACTTTGACTTTCTTGGTTTCTTTTTAAATGTAGTGTGTCTATGACTTTCGTTTCGCCATAACAGTAACCGTTGTATAAAAGCAATAGATCACTTCAGTCAGTGGTATGTGAAGGGGGTCGCCGGCCCTCCGCTGCGCGTCAGGGCCGGACAACGCCCCTTAACAGTGGTATAATGAGCACATACCACAGCCTGTCGTGATCTATTGCTTAAGTATTCACCTAGCCTGGGATCCAGAAAATGCTTCAAGCTCATGTTTTATTTCATCTTTAATTTGAGCCTGTCCCCTCTACCGTTCAGATTACCAGCTGGCCTGGACCGGGTCAATCACCATGGTTATCTAGAATTGGGCGGGTTTAATACGACAATGAACACTTTGTTTTGTGGTTAAGAACACTTCATAAACAAACAAGATGGCTGCCGCTGATGTGACATGTTCTCTTGCTCTCATGGCTGTAGGTCTATCCCGTTGTGCAGCTATTTGTTTGTGCATCTTGAAAAGTGGAAATGAACCCAAAGACTAATGAGACACACCCACTGAACTATGTGCTAAACTACACCCACTAAACAGCTGTTCGTTGGTGCAAATCAAGCTGTAAAAGGCAGCCTGGTAATATCCCTTAAGTGAACTCATTCTACCTTCATGTGCTGTCTCTTCTGCTTCAGCACAGACCAACAGCTGGACGCCACCGCCTATGGACAACAAACCAGTAATTAGGTCCCAGTTGGAAGAGGTTACATTGACACACACGATGAGCTGTTACAAGCCTGGGGGGGGGCATTTAGAGCGGCACAACGGCTGACTCACTGTCTCTTTGAAGGAGCTGTTCAGCCAACGGTTGTTGACCACATTTTGAATGGACACGGGCGGATTTTCAAGGTCCTCAAAGGAGTCCATGAGGATGAAGTCCAGGACTATGTCATAGAAATTCAAGTGCTTGATCTGGCGAAGAAATGAAACAATGAATTGATGAACAGTTTTCGTAAAATGTAATACTGTCCTGTTGTATGAAAGGACTCTCACCCCACGAGTGGCCAGCTCCACTTCTGTGTTCTCCCAATGCTCTGCGTGCTCCAAGAAGGAAATCATCTCCTCAAACACTTCCTCAAATCTCTTTGGGCTCTGAAAGACAAACAAATGCAGCCGTTTAGATACGACACAGTGCCCAGGTGGGATTCAGGATTCATAGCCACTAGCCTCTTCCGAGTGAGTGCATGTCCCACCTTCTGCGCTTTGACAATGATCGAAGACAGTATCTTCTTGCCCGTGTCCACTAGAAATGTCCTTGTCGTCCTGTCACTCAGAATAAGCTGGGGATGAAGGACAACACGTGAGGACACTCTGGTGGCGACGGATCTGGTCCGATGTCAAAGTAAAAGCTCAGTGAGCGTGACGTACCTGGCAGGCCTGACGCACACAATGGAGTTTGGCCAAGAAGTCGGTGTCTCCCAGACACTCCAGAAGCTCCGTCCTGGGAAACGACAACAGCTTTAGTACATAACTGAGGAGGCATTGCATCGACTCGCCTTAAAATAAAGAGGGTTAAAAAAGAAAATAACATGTTTCAAAGTGCAGTGGTTTGGACATTGACAGTTCATTCTCCCGTGAGGCTTCTGCAACCAGCGTGGGGTCCCGTTCAGATGGGTCAGTCGTCTGAGGGGCCCAACAGGAGCGGGCCTGTGCTACATCGCGCGGTGCTGTTGCGTGTGGTGGCCGGGGTCTCTCACCGCAGCACCCGGCAGGAGACGCTGCCGTCCTCAGCCAGCTGCAGAGCCTCCAGGTAGAAGAGCTGGTGGCCCAGGGAGGAGGCACTCCTCTGCTCGGCCAGCTGGGACAGACAGACAGACAGACAGGCAGGCAGGCAGACAGACACCCCTGGTTAGGGTCAGGCCTGGAGCGAGTTCCAATAGTAGCCCGCCCGGATCGCCACCTGGGAGATCATTCAATTGGCTGCATACCAACAAAACTGTTTCACCGAGTCTACCACACCACTGCGGCATTACGTTAAGATAGTGGGGGCGGGCTAGAAGTATAAACAATGTGCTTCTACGCAGAATTTTGAGACTAAATATTATTTGACAGTACTTTTGTATTGTTGGCTATGTTGTCTAACCACGGCCACGGTCAAAAGAATGCCAGGGAAACGCGTGACGCGTCCCACAATCAACAACAAATGAATCTTAGGTTTTCCTTAGGATCCAGTAGCTTGGCCAATCGATTGCTGATCGATGTGAGACTATAGAACCGTTTCAGTGTGTGATGGATGCACTGGGTGGATTCAACACCGTCAGTATCCAACGCGAGGAAACGGGTCGGCTTTTTGTGGGGTGCTGCGGGGGGAATCATTCACGCTGCTGACATATCGCTCTATTAATAGTGACTCCTCTCCCTGCATCAACTGTGACCCAGTTAGACTAGTGTTGTTATTCCTCTTCCCATGGTGACCAACACAGCTTAGTGACTCAACATGTAGTTTGATACAATGGCAACAACTGAACTGAATGGCAAATAAATACATATAGCACACATAGCTTAGCTTGCGACACTTCACACCACACACACGCACAATATATTTATTATAAAGTTGGATGATGATTGAGTTGTATTTCGTTAACCAGGTTAACAAAGAGGTGACCCCCTTCGGTGACTAAATGGGTCGGGAGACCGGGGCTGCCCAGACCCCCTCCCCTGCTGTGATCGACCGGTCTCAACCCGTAGCCGACGCGTGTCGCTGTCCTGAAACATGACACCTCACAGGTCTCAGCTGGCTGCCCCGGTGTGACACCGGTACCCGGGCGGAGGGCTCATTTATTAGCTCAACGGTAGCCAGTCCTAATTTGTGGACTTTAAAGTCATGAAGGGGATCATATCTTAAATAAAGATGTGACGAAGGAAGAAGATCGGCAGCACAGCAAATGACCGCCACCGACACACGGGTTGAAAGGGGACGTATTATACCCCCAGGTGCGAGTGTGATTAACCGTTAAGAGCCGTTTTGAAATCTGCCTCTTCTGACATCACAAGTGGGCGTGTCCACCTAGATGTGTGACGAATAGATGAGCAACGTCTGCTACCGTCCACCGGGTAGGCTAATGGAACGGCTAATCACACTCACACCTGGTGGTATAACGTGGGACCTTTAAGAGGTGTGACCGCCCAGAGGGGCCACTGAGGCCCCGTCCACCCGGGGCCGATTGTTTGGTGAGCCTTGTGCGTTTAGGCCGACCGTCCAGACGGATTCGATGGATCCGGTCCCAGGGGGGGGATGAGTTAAAAACGTCCCTATGCGTTTTCCTGTTCGGATTCGTGTGGACGCCAAATACGCAAACGATGACGTCATCGCCCCCCCCACCAGGACGGCAACGTTGGAGTTACGTCTAAATTAGTTTGTTTGATTTTGATTTATTTTTGTAGCTTTAAATACAGACCCTTGGTAAATGTAATTACTCACTGTCCATTAAAAAGTATTTACTGCCCAATCTAAAAGGTTAAGGTCCTCGTCTTCCTTTTATCGGTGGAGAACCAGCGCCACCGAGTGGCCTTGAATATGTACTGCAGCGTTCCAACCGCTCGATGCATTTTCGCAATGAGCACTTCTTTACGGAGACATTCCCGACCCGCGTCAGAGGGAAACGGAGGAGGGGGAAAGATCGCTTTTGGCCCGTGTGGGCGGGGCCTGATACTCACTTCGGCCGCCGACACGAACGAGTCGTTGGAGGCGATGCTCGTGCTGTCCTTCAGCGCCACGTCCTCCAGGTTCAGGAGATACACGTCCTCAAGTCTCTCTGGACGGACACAACAACACTCGGCCTCCTTACGTGTTCCCTTCCGAACTTCGAATATGTTTTTTGGGCAAAAGTCAAAGCCCTAGTGTGTGTGTGTGTGTGTGTGTGGTGTGTGTGTACTGACCCAGGCTGCTGGTCTTGGAGTGGGGTTCAGACTCCCCCAGGGCCCCCTCAAACTCCTCCTGGAGGCGGTAGGCCCGCTGCAGCAAGCACTCCAGCTTCTGGATGAACTCAGAGCTGACCGCTTCCTGAACACACACACACACACACACACACACACACACACACACACACACACACACACACACACACACACACACACACACACACACACACACACACACACACACACACACACACACACACACACACACACACAGGATTGTGTGTGAACCGTCTCCTCTGTGTGTTAGATGTGGATGTGTGTTGGATGTGTTGTGGTTCACTTCCACCGTCTCCTGTGTGTGTGTTGGATGTGGATGTGTTTTGGATGTGGATGTGTGTTGAATATGGATGTGTTGGGGCTCACCTCCACTGTCTCCTGTGTGTGTTGGGTGTGGATGTGTGTTGGGTGTGGATGTGTGCTGGATGTGGATGTGTGTGGGGTGTGGGTGTGGAGCCTCTCACCTCCACTGTGTCCTCGGTAGCGGGGGCGGCGGCCGTCTGGATGGAGCCACAGCTCACCTCGTCCTCGGGCTGCCGGCTCCTGAAGGAGAGGGCCTGCTCCCAGCTCCTCAGTGCCTCCTCAAACAGCTCCATACCTGCGAGAGACGCCGTGCAGAAGATCCATTTGACCATGTTCTTTCTTTTTACGTCTTAGTATTTAAGTCTTCATCACTCGGCGAATGTCACACACCCAGGAGGGTACAGAGTGTATCTCCACAACTACAAGGGCTGAACTATGTAATATTGATCCCAGAAGAAACATCTTTTGTGCGAATCAACGTGGATGCTACTGGGTCAAACTGAATGAAGCTAGAACGATGGACGATCTAATATCCGGGTTAAACGTGTCTCATGGTTTAATGACGACACCGTCTAGTGAATCTTCGACCGGCAGTTCTTTAGTGCTTAAGGTTTTCATTAACTTGCCTATAGTGCAAACCTCCAACGAGTCTCCCCTCAAAGGCCCGTTAGTTAGGATTCTTCCTAGAGCCGTTCCTTACCCATGATGTAGAGGTTCTCCGGCGTGGTGACGGGGATGCTGACCACGTTGCAGAGGTCCTCTTGGGCCGGTCGGTCCCAGCAGATGGACTCATTGCCGCCGCATGTGCAGCTACTGCCAGAGTCATGGGTCTTTACCTGGGAGTGAGACGGGCACGCGGGCAGTTCAGGGGTTAACGTAACGTCACCCCAGTAGGATCATGTCGCCTTCCGTTCGACATGGGGTAGATCTCACAGATCTCTTATCAGAAGGTAGTCGAAGGCGTGAGCCAGAGAAACATGGCTGGGGAACGCTAGCCAATAGGTCTGAGACTGAGTGGTATAGGACCAGGTCCTTCCTGGGGGTTTTGGGTGCAGATTAGCCTGCTCCTACCAGACTCTCGTACTTCATTTCATTTGCACGGCGAGTCTGGACCTACTCAATTGACTAACGTTAGTTCACGTGAAGGCGGGTGTCTGTTGAGGATTAAAACTATTGGATCTGCCCTGTGCCACTCTGGATCTGCCATAACCAATCGCTAACGTTTTGGTCGTGACGTATGTCATGCGCCGGGACCAGCCCGGAATCACGCTGCGCGCAGGCCGTAAACAAACCAAACACCGTGCGTGAAGCTGCCCGTCAACGAGAGCTGACTTTAACGTCATCGTTCTCAGCCACTCCCCCTGTTCGCTGATTGGACGCACGGTATTTTGACGGAGAAAACGCGTGAAGATAACACAAACCCAGACAGACGTGGCACCGAAGGGAAATGAAAATTGAGCGGAGGTACTTCTGCGGGCGGAGCCAGGCTAGGGGCCGACGGCGCTCACCGAGACAAGGCTCTGCAGCGAGCCGGACAGTCTGCTGTGGAGCTCTCGGTGGAGAAGCCCACCGCACTTCTTGGAGCCGAGCGAGAGAGTGATCTGCTGACTGGTGGAGTCTGGAGAGGGGGAGAGACCGTGCACACGGTTATTAGTGGTTCCTTTAGAGCTGCTTTCATTTGTATTAGTGTATAGATCGATAGATAGTTAGTGATGTTAAAGGTCCCATGACATGCCAGACACACAAGAAAATTCATATAACCTCGCCGCCCTTCTCAGTTGAACATCGGTCTTTCAATACTGGGCTGAACGATTAATCTAATTCAAATCGAAATCGCGATGTAATAGAACGCGATATGCAAATTGCAAAGGCTGGATAAAAAAATGACAAAAGAAAGTGTTCTTTCCTGTGTTTTTTTTCTCTATTTTTTTGGGGGGGGTTTACCGTTACTGACTAGAGATCAGTAAGATTTATTTTTCTTTTACAATTCCATAGTTAAATAAAGATGTCATAATATCGATTAATCTCAACACATCGGCCTGGCCTAAAGGGAAGAGCCGTTTACATGTTGACTGCTTCCAATGTTGTGTTGGTCATACTAAAGAATGATTTATTGTTTATTTAGTGAATAATACAGAACATAAGGAACTTAATAAATTAAAAAAATCGCACATTAAATCGCAATCGCAATATTGGTCAAAATAATCACAATTCGATTATTTCCCCAAATCGTTCAGTCCTATTGCATAGGACTCTTATCATGGGTAACCCCCTCTTAATGTGATTAGATGCTTTAAACTAAAGCACTTATCTGAAGCCTGCTACTTATAGACTAGCACAGCCCTGGGAAAACGCCTCACTCACACGCTAACTAAGAGAGCTAAATCAATGGTAGCTAAGAGAGGACAAGGAAAGCTGCAGAGAATTCTCACCAATACAACATAGTAATCGTAGTATTACAGTAATGAACTACAGACCAATTTGGGGGGGGGGGGAAAGAGTGTGACGAGCTAAAGGAGACTCGACGTCTCCAACCTCCCTGCCCGTCCCCATTCCTCAAGCCGCGGGGCCGCTCTCAGAGAGGAGGACGCAGCGTGGCGGAAGGCAGAGAGCGCCTGGCGGGACGCGGCGCCTCACCTCGCTCGACCGGGAGGGGGGGAGGGAACTGGAAGCCCGCCTGCTCCCACTGCTGGGACTGGGACTTCTTGTGGCGCTTCCTCCGCTGGAAGTGGCGGGCGAGGAGGAGGAGGGAGACGGCTCCTAGGGCTGTGGCGCCCACCAGCTTCTTGGTGCCTGGGCTCAGGTGGACCTGCGGCCGAGGTGAGAGGGCGAGGGAGTTTGTGCGCGTGTTGAATTCAACCCAAATACTCCACCAACAACACGGTCTGCAACGTGTGACTTTACAACACGGCTGATACCGCTGTTAGGTGATGGAAAATGAACTATCACCGGTCAAAGAGCTGCCTGTTCAATCCCAACTGTTGGGATAATCTATATAATCTCATCTATAAACGTTAACCTCAACCACCAAACCGTGGTCCCGTTTCCCGGCCCTTGGGCTCCGCGGGCGCCCTCCTTCCCCTCACCTGGGCCAGGGAGTTGTAGACGGAGAGGGGCAGGTCGACCATGCGAAGGGCCGCCCCCTTGACCGACAGCTGGGGTTCGGACAGTGTGTTGTGCGTCATTGTGCTGGTCGTGCCTCCATGACAACTACTGTCCCGCTAGCATCGTGCTCTGCGACGCACTCGACCTGCGGATGAAGAAGGAATCACATGGTGAGGCTTTTAGCTCTGCGATGAGAGCAGCAGTGTGGAATACACAATGGAAGACCTTAAAGAAGTCGTCAGCATGGGCCAAAGGCAGGGCCGATATATATGTGTGTTGTTACTGACTAAAGAAGTACTAACAAGTAAAGACCATTGCCGAGTTTGTTTTGGACAGCAAGCCAAAAGCCTTCTGCGACGTTTATGACATTACAAATGATCAATAATTATGACAGAACAAGAAATGATTAAAGTATATCATGGCCCCATTTCTAACCAGCAGCCAACAACAGCAGTCACTTGCCCAATGGCCGCTTGTTTACTCCATATAAGAATACAGACACAAGTAAAATATGTATTGCTTTAAGTACCCACATAAGTGGTACCTAATCAATAACCATTGACATTCCAAAAAAACATTGCTATCAATGGAAATAATACAAGCAATGCAATGCCTAGATTCAAATTAAAGAAAATCCACCAAGAAATTAACATTATGGAATGCAATATGTTGTTTACATATTGAACCCAACCAGTCCACCTGGACCCAACCAGTCCACCTGGACCAACCAGTCCACCTGGACTAATACGTCACCGTAATAATGACCATCACAACGAATTATCTGATTATGGAGAGTATGATTAATTTAAACAAAATGTAACGAGAAATGTAAATGTACAATAATGAATCAAACATTAACGTTCGGCAACTTCAACCACTTTTGTAGAATTTTTCTTAAACATTCAGTATTGTTAATGGCCACAACAGAAGACAAGATTATGGAGTAGCACACACTGGACAGAAGCCATAAGAACCTTAGTAGCAGTTAGCTCACCGCAGGCTAAGCAATGGTCGCTAGCACGGACATTGGGCACGGCAGCCCAACAGAAAAGCACTGTCTAAATAATTGTGATAAATGGATATTGTGTTATTATGTCAATATGAATGCAGACATTGTATAGATGTGAATTGTCAGGTCATTTTAAGACAACCACACACTTCGGATTCGGGAATACCCACCAGATTCCCACTCGTCTGAGCGCCGCGGTCAAATCAGCCCTCGCAGGAGAGCCAAACTGAAAGGGGATCAGTTGTGTTGTCATTACCTCTTTCAAAATAAAAGTACCCCAAATGGTGACAGATTATTATGCAGTGGTGTAAAGTGCACCACTGCATACAATATTCCGATATCAATAAAAAAATATTTGTTTTGAAGTTCTCATTTTACTTTGTCTTCACATTTTTAGTATCCATTTTCCATATTTATCATATAGTTTACTTTGAAAACCAATGTGTTTCAGTAACTGTTAATACAAAAAAAAAGGGAAATATGTTCATTTTTGAGTGAAAATTACCCAAAGGAAATTTAATATACCTCAAATCTGTCATTACAGTTCACATCAATTTGATTATTCCTTCATCCAAAGTTTTTTTTCGTTTCATCACTTAGTGGTTCAGAACTGCATTATTTCGCTCGCACTGCCATCTATTGGCTTAGACATGCAACAGCATAGTTACTATATAAGAAAATAAAGGCCACAGAATATTGGAAAGGCCAAAATAAAAGTGTTGTCTATATCTCAGATGAAAAGGTTAAGTTATAAACCATTTATTTCTTCTTTAAGAGCTAGAGATAGCCAAAATGCGTTGAATCCTTTTCCTCTGCGATGAAATACTCATTGGCATTATGAGTTTAACTGAGGTTAAACTGTTACAAAAGGTCTGTGCTTTTCTGAAAATAAACCAGCACACCCTTCAAAAATATACAACGTGTTGGATTGATGGATAAATAGATAGATTTACCCCGCACCAGAATACATTTAGGATCCCCACCAGATCACCCTAAAATACAGCAGAATGCAGATCACCCCTTTCGTTGTATAGGCTACTTCATATACCCTACTGGCTTCATAGGGGCCCCAAAAGTCAGAACCTAGAATCGCTCTGCTGTGGAGACATTCTGGAGTACGGCATTTATTTGGGGTGGATCATTGCGGCAAGCAAGATAGGATGTGCTGGGTTAGGTCAGGGGTCTCAGGCCCCGTCCACACGAAGCCGATTTCATGGCGAAACCGCAAAGGTCTTGTACGGTTCGGCCTTCCGTCCACACGAAGCCGGCGAATCCGCTGACCGAAACCGCAAACTTCTGAAACCACCCTCGGAGGTGGTTTCAAATCTACCCGGTTTCGTTTTGGATTCGTGTGGACGCCTGAAACCGACTGAAACCGTAAACCATGACGTCATCGCCCCACCCCTCGACCCTCTAGCCAATGACTGTTAAGCCCGCGGAGTCTCAGAACTCACAACAACAAGGATTTCTGTAGCAGAAGCAGCGCTCCTTATAGGCCTGGAAAGTGTACTACAGCGTTTCTACAGATCTACCCGGTTTCGCTTGGCTTCGTCTTTACGGAGATACTGCGAAACCGGATAGATCGAAACCGTAACGGCTTCGCCTGTTTCGGCTTCGTGTGGACGGGGCCTCAAACTCAACTAACCTGGGGGCCGCTGGGCGTGTCTGTCAGGCTGGGCCCCATCAAGTATTCCACAAAAAAGGAGAACAACTCACCCATCTATAAGTTAATGATCGGGCTAAAATTAGATCACGTTGGCTATGTAATTGCTGACAACAGGGGACATTTTATAGCGGTTGGTGTGGAAACCGCCCGGCACATTTTAGCGTCCTTTGGCTTTGGTCGGGACTCATGACACGCAACTCAAAATTGGGACTGTACCGGCAAAACCAAGACATCTGGTCACCCTATCACAAGTGATAAAAAAGCGTGGCAAGCTACTCAGCAAAAATGTGCGTTTGAATACAACGCGCGGTCCGCACTAACACTAAACTTTGATGTCAAGTAGGGGGCCACAAAATATCATCCCCCCGGGCCGCCAGTTTGAGACCCCTGGGTTAGGTTGTTAGTGGTTGTGAATATCCTAAATATATCCTAGCAATAAACTTATTTAAAAGACAGCAAATTAAAGAAAAACTCAAACCTAAATGACTACTGATTTTAAAGCATATGTTACAGTATATTATAAAAGACTCCTTTTTGATTTATAGTGATTTTTAAAAATTATTAAATGTTAAAATAAAGAAAATACGAAGTAATAAATCTGCCGGCGAGCAGCACATGTACATTTTCTGTCACAGACCGGAAAGGGGCGGAGTCAATACGAGCGTCACCTGGAAGTCCAGCAGAGCGAACGGTAGACGTGAATGGTCGCTCTTTACAACATGCATCTTTAGGCTTGTCTTGGCACATTTGGACAATCATATCAACCCCGATCAAATTCAGCAATCGCTCACATATCTGCAGGTAAGGGATGCGGTGATAACCAAGTTTGGCGGATGTAGTAGCAACAACTGCTGGTCGTTATATCGCAGAGTCACTAATCCATGCTATGCACGGTTATATCAAGCTAATACCTAACGTTATGGCTGATAACGCCTGCAATGGCTAGCTGAAAGTAGCTCGTAGAGGTTGGGCAATTGTAGTGGGATAACCAGGTTACCCCTTTGTTATTCCCAGCAGATACGTAGTCTTGTTTATATTACCATGGCTAGATGGCCGATCACTGGAAACCGCTAGCCATGGGCTAACATAGGCAGCGGTCGACATTGACCAGGGCTAGTCCATGACGTCTCTCTGACAGCTCGTTACGGGTAGCAATTACAACTCCAAAAGGCACTGTGTGTTCATCTTTATCACTCGTGTGAGTTGCACAGGCAGTATGAGTACTACCCAATGTGCTAGCTGTCGAATTCAATTGCTATTGGGTACCAACGTGACGATACATGTCAGTGTTTGGCTGGCATCCGCTAGCAACTGATGTTAGCCTAGTTACGAGGTACTGTGAACATGCGCTGTCGTCTCCTGCATTAGGTGTCCTTACAAGTTGAGCCTGGGTCTAGCACAATTGCCGAAGTATTACCGTAACCCTGCTTTGTTAAAGTATGTAAAGGAAAATGAGTCTGTTCTTCCCAAAGCTGGTCCAATGCCATTGGGACACGAGAATAAATATATCCCTAGGCGTTGAGTGTCAAAGCTCAATAGAGTGAAGGAAGGTCTCCTTCAAGGATATGATCTGTTATAGCCATTGACCTCTCTTGGTTAATGGGTTTGCTTGTCTTTAATGTTTAAGCCTCAGCCATATGTGTAGCATATGGAACGACATATTTGGTTGAAACACAATTCAACACTTGTAGCTGAGTCAGACTGTTGTTGGTTAGTTGTCTATAGCCCAAAGCCTTTGTGTGTGTGTGTGTGTGTGTGTGTGTGTGTGTGTGTGTGTGTGTGTGTGTGTGTGTGTGTGTGTGTGTGTGTGTGTGTGTGTGTGTGTGTGTGTGTGTGTGGGGGAGGTCTTCATACAGATATGCCTTTTGTTTTGCTTTATTTCTCAGTGCCTTGAGGATGAGATTACTCCAATAGCCGTGTTTATCTACAGCTCTGAAGTGCAATAGAGACGTAATGTACTATGTAACTAGTTGACAAGTGAGAGGATTGTGCAATAGACGCAGATGACCCAACAGGACAGGCAGGCTTATCGATTTCTGCAAGACTGGACTTGACCTGGCTGTAATGGAGCCTGGGCTGTTCCCGCTGTCATTTTGTGTCCCAAGCTGATCTTGTTATCCCTCACGTTATCCCTCATGTTATCGCTCACGTTATCGCTCGTAGTAAAATGTTAGTACACTAAAGTCTTTCAATTGCTTTTCGGAACTTATGAGGATTGCCAACAATCGACATCCAATAATGTGTTTCCTCTATAATGAAATGAATCCAGACGCTATACAGCCTATACAGCATTCGGCCTTCCCCTGAACCCGTCTTCAGCTAAGTCAGTGATGTTTGCTCTCCAGGAACAGTGGAGAGATGGGATCAGGCTCAAGGCCTGCGTTGCCATGGCTGGGGGGCTTAGGAAATTGTAAACAAGATCTGTTATAGTTACATGGTATAGACTAATCATCTTGTCATAAATGGCAAAAAACTAAAAGTTGTTCTCAGTCTATTAATTGAAAATGTTATGTCCATAAAGTATGAAAAATAAAACAAATGATTTGGCGGACCATTTTTTCGTCTCAACAACGCATTTCGTCACGTTTTAATGTTGCGATATTTCGTGGCACGAAATATTATCACCCCCCTAATCTCTGCATTGCGTTGTGTCCCTGCCCTCGCCTGCTAATCCTCCTCACACACCTCCAACAGCCAGCCCCTCGTCTCCTTAGCAGCACATCTGCTTTGGTCCCCCGGTGTGATGCTCACTGAAAACAGGGCCCACATGATGAGTCATGACTCAACTCCCCAGGGATGGCGGTGTCTCTTGCTGGTAGCCATAGCTCTACTGGCGCAATACTCGTCCTCCTCACACATCTATTGGCTCCTCTCATCTCTGTATCATAGCTTTTGTCTTTATGAGCTGGGTCTTCTACCGCTGGCGGGAGGCTAAGTTTAGGCACAGAACAGAGAGTCCTCCCCTCTGCTCCGTTCACAGTAAGAACCTGGTGCGTGCAAGGCTGGGGGTCTTCGGTTTCCCGCCCTGGGGGGCTTCGGTTCGAGGTTGTACAGCGAGTCATCTTTTGAGGGTCATTAGATGATATTAAATAAAAGTTAAAATAATCAACCTTGAGTGTGTACGGCAGTTTGTGTGTACTTTCGGTAGTATTTGTGGTGGTTACTTATGTTATGTATATATATTCCCTGGTTAAGGGGTGCTGAATATTTGTTTAACCAAAATGCTTGGGAACATCTGATTTAAACGACAGATTTCCATCGCCAGCATTTATTTTTAGATTTCCCCCTTTGACAGCGATGAGAAATGGAATATTAGCCCCAGGTCATATTGTGACTCAGCAGGTCCTTCCTGCTGACGTTGTGTTTTCTTTTTTTTTTTTACAATGTCTTAACTATAGTGCAATGTTCTTCCGGGGACTGCAACACAGTGACACGGTTGTTTTGAAGTCTATCTCCCATCTCAGGCTTCAGCCTGTCGGATTTGAGTACAGGATGTAGTTCCTGTTGTTGACACCACATGTAAAAGGGGGTCACGCTAGTCAGCTATGTTCTTAATTTTCCTCGTTGCAACACGTGTTAGCTGATAAAAATTCCAGTGAAGTCAAGTGCAAGCCATGGCTTTCCGATATGCATGCCTGTGTAACTGTGCATTAAGGATAGCAAAGGGGATTGGTATTGCTGAAACTATCCATTAAAGTTTCTACACTTTATCATATATTTTTTACTTGGTTCTTTTATCATCTTTCTACATTTTCATTTGGGATTCAATTCAATGAAGATTATCACATGGTCGGTACATCTCAAACTTTGCTCCCCGCGAGTTTGTACCAACAATTGAGCCATTTTTCTTCAGCCTCCCTCTGTGCCTCTTTGTCCTCCTCACCGACGCCCTCTGATCGTGTCTCTGGTGTTGTCTCCAGGGCGATCGGTGAGCCATGCCACCTGCACAGGGAGACTGCCCCCATCTGGAGTGCGTCGGGGAGATCACCAAGGAGGAACTCATTCAGAAGTCCCATGTGAGTCGCCTTTCTGTGGCTATACCTCATGGTTCCGCTTCTGTAGAACGCACACGCACACACAAACAAACACACACTGTTTGCTGCTACTTGATGTCCATTCGGCCCATTGGAGCTTGTTGTACTTAAGGAATACGGAATTGTGGAATTTGATCCTTCCTTATCCTAATGTTTTATCTCTTTAGGGCCAGTGTCAAGACTGCAAAGTTGGTGGACCAAATCTCTGGGCGTGTCTGGAGGTAAGTCACACTATCTATTTTCTATTTATTATTTGTATTTTGTTGAGCTGAAAGACCAGGCATCAGTGTGGTACATACTGTGTATATTCGGGTCCTCTGTTGGCTTCACACCCCAGTGCTGTCGTTGGCTTTGCGAGCTAACAGTGCGGTGAAGTGTTCTATACCAGCCCCTCTCTCTGTCTGCGTGCCCCTCTCTCTGTCTGCAGAGCGGCTGTGTGTATGTCGGCTGTGGGGAGTCGCACGCCGACCACAGCACCGTCCACTCCCAGGTAAGACCTCCCGGACTTCAGCCATGTTGTTGTTGTTGATAGGGCTGCTCGATTATGGAAAAAAATCATAATCACGATTATTTTGGTCAATATTGAAATCACGATCATTCAAACGATTATTTTTGAGTTTGTAAACATAATGTATTTATTCAGCATGTCTCTCCCAAAAACACTTAGTAACTGAGGAAATTTTGCCTTAAAAAAATACACAAAGTGGTCCAAAAGAAAATGTTCAAATCTAAAATAATGTACCGATATGTATCCAGCTGTTCCAGCTGCACTCTCTTTAAAACATTCAATAGAAAAAAATTATAAATATCGAAAACTCGATTATATTAGTGAATATAATCGAAAATCAAGATCGAAATTCAACTAATCGCCCAGCCAAAGTTGTTGATGTGCTGCTGTGGGATGATAAGATGGGCCAAAGGCCACTTATCTACTGGCCGCAGAAGAACTCAACTGTTCTTCGTCGTAGTGTTTTGTCTATAGCATGAGATGTTCCACATACGATTTAAAACAAGGGAATATTACAATTCTCGCGAGTTCACTAGAGGGACTCTTAGCCTCCAGCGTTATATCCATCATTTTAGGACTCTGCTCTGCCATTAGAGAGAGATAGTAGTGGTTCAGGCAACACACACACACACACACACACACACACACACACACACACACACACACACACACACACACACACACACACACACACACACACACACACACACACACACACACACACACACACACACACACACACACACACACACACACACACACACACACACGCGTTTAGTTTGAGCAGTTCAAATGTTGGATTTGGGGGTTCTTGGCAGAATTGGCCGTCCTTGGATCATCCATAATGAATTCTGTCTCCCCAGGGAGCTCCTCCAGGAGGACGTGCTAGCACATTGACACAGTATTCCACACCCTCCTCCTCATTCTCTGCTCTCTAACACATGGCTCGGAGCCTGTTTTCAGAGTAGCCTGGCCGTCTTTCCCTCCTCGGGGTTACACCTTTAAAAATGTTGTGCAACTCGTTTCACAAAAAGTCGACGTTGCGTTTCTCTACCGCAGCCCAGTGCCGGTGTGTGCCGCACAGCTCTCTGCGGGGCCCGTGCGTGTGTTGTGGTGCTCGTTCTGGCTTTCTTCTCCACACACGTGGGGTGTGAAGGCCTACGCGGCCTCGAGTTGGAAATGTTGTGACTTCTTTTGAACTGCCAAGTTGCTGGTGGTGCAATGGATCACCCCCCTCGGTTCAGAACGATCCGCGGGTCGGCTGCAAAAAAAACAAAACAAACCATCCATCTTAAAAAGAAGAGGAATAAAGCCTCATTGATAAGTGATCCCAGCCGTATCTGCCCAGTTAACCTGCTGCTGTGCGAGAGCCCATGTCCTTACAGCAACACAAGTTACGAACTCCCAAATGACTCGTAATATCCTTGGCTGATATTCAAGAGCTTCTTAGTGCTGTTCATTGAGTCCTCCAATCAGGAGCAGTCTGTGAGCACGGGGTGAAAACACGCAATCTGTCTCATCTTCTAAAAGACGCGATGCCAGATTTACTTTTGTGCAGCATTTAATTACTGACTCTCTGGACTACCTTAATGATGAAGAACCTTGGGCTTAGCTCAGACGGTGATGCCCTTGTTAGTCTAATGGAGCATTTAATCTCTCCTCTTGTGAGGGTAGGTCAGGGCCTGAGAGCAACGCTACGCTGTTCAGTCGCATTCGGAGTGGCCTGTGATTAGTCATCTGCGAACGCTGAGCATTTGCGTTTTGTACATCCCCATGCTTGAAGAGACAACCACAAAGCATGAGGCAGCGGCTTTCATCATTTATGTTGCGTTTTTTGGTTAACATTAGCTGCAGCTTACAGCTCATTCATTAATGATTGAAACAAGGAGATGGGGTGAGGGGGGGGAGTGGGTAGAGCTAGCTCCGCCCCGCTCCTCTCCTCATCTCGGCCTGGCAGAGCGAGTTGCCAACAATGCCGACCCTGTTGAATAATGCACGTCATGCTGCTTCCACAATCTTCCACTGCTCCCGTTCTGGCCTGCCCGTCTGTCCGTCTGTGGGTCAGTCCGTCTGTCTGTCTGGACCCCCCGGTGGGACAGCAGAAAGACCAGGTTCAGCACTTGTGCGACCCCCCCCACCACCCCACCCGTCTCCTTTTGTCATTTGAGGCACCAGAGTCTGAACCCGGGTGACACGCTGTCGGGTTGCGGTCAATCGATGCATTGGCAGGTTATTTGACTAGAGGAAAACCACTATGCTTTGAATAGGCATTAATGGGCTCCACACATGCAAATATTGCTAGATAGGCCGTCAAGCCAAAGGTGGATTTAAGGCACATTTGAAATAATAAACATAAAAGCTCTGATGCTTTTATTCATATCAACTGAAGTGCAGAAGACGTGTAATTGAGGAGCAGGTATGGGATTTGGCATCTTGCTTGTGGAGGCTTAAAGGGAGGATTAGGACATTTGGGCTCAAAACCAGAACTTTTTTGGCTGGGAGTCAAACCCAGTGATTACTGTCGACTGCCGCGCCACCGAAAATCCCATCCCGATTCCTAAAGGCGTTTCTCTTTCATCTCCCCTAACGACCCCCTCTAAACCGACCAAAGTGAGCCGCATGGATGTCACTGAAACACATTTCCATGAAATCAGATCCCACGGTGTGGTTGGTCCTAAGCAGCACGTTGCTAAAGCGTTTGTCCGGTGTGCAGGAGACGCGCCACAACCTGACGGTGAACCTGACCACGCTGCGGGTGTGGTGCTACGCCTGCAGCAAGGAGGTGTTCCTGGAGCGCAAGCTGGGCCCCGGGTCCCCCCTGGCCGACGGCAGGACCCTCCCGGCCCCCCAGGGGGCCACTCCGGTAAGAAACCCGCCTCTCACGCCGCCCGCCTCCACGCTGCACATCAATACCTCTGTCCTAGGGGAGCTTTCTCCCTGGCTGCCAAGGAGGGCTTAAATGCTTGAGCTATATATATATATATATATAATAATCTTTAATAAGAGATAGTCACTGATGTTTTGTTTCGTTCAGAGCTGAGTTCTGAAAGAATTTTAGCGTCCAGTGTTGAAAATTGATAAGATAAAAGCAAATAATAAAAAACGCATCAAGGTAATATCTATAATTGAAAATCCACTATAGCCTTTTTAATCGAGCGTAAATACGGGCTGCGGATCGTTATTTTGATGAGCCCAACACCGTGCACAGTTCTTACTCTCTGAGCGTCGGATCCCTCGTCATCCATCAGTATTTATGAGAGGTTGTTTTTCTGTTGTGTGTTTTGTCGTAGTGCGGTTGTATAACTCTTATAACGCTGTGGAAACGGCCATGGTTATTTCTGTTGGTTGTTAACAGCAGTCTGTCCCTAAGTCAGTGTCAGATAAAGATAACATTTACACTTGCATTACACAGCATGTGGATATTACCATATCTACGTCCACATCTTCTGACCGAGGTGCGTGTGTGCGTGTGTGTGTGTGTGTCTGTGTGTGTGTGTGTGTGTGTGTGTGTGCGTGTGCGCATGCAGGAGAATGGCGGTCGGGCCCCTGGTAGCCCCGCCTCCCTGCGGCTGCCCTCCCCTCACGCCGCTGGCGACGACCTGGACATGGAGACGGAGGAGGACGACGAGCAACGAACCAGAGGTGAGGGCCGCAGCGGACCCCCGCGCTGGTGAACACTGATTAGTGACACTGTCATGGTCGCCGCCACACGAGTACAGTCTGACCGCACATCAACGAGGGCTGGGCGATTCATCGATATTCTGATCGCCATTTTTATTTTAGAGTCAAACGATCACAAAAGTAACATAATCTAGTTTTCGATTTTTTTTTATTATTTTCTTTTCATTACATTTTTTATAGAAAGAACAGCCGGATACATATCTGTATTTTTTAGATTTTAACATTTTCATTTTCTTTTTGACCATTTTTCTGTATTTTTTTAAGGCGGATAATTCAAAGTTCTCAGTTACAAAGTCTTTTTTGGGAGAGACATGCTGAAACAATGCATCACGTTTTCAAACTCAAAAAATAATCGTTTGAATAATCCTGATTTCAATATTGACCAAAATAATCGCGATTATGATTTCTTTCCATAATCGAGCAGCCCTAACATCAACTTGCTTTTTGTGAGCAGTCGTAGAGGGTTTGTTGTTCTCCATCTGGGTGCTGTGTTTCAGTTGTAGCACTAGTGATTTAAAATTCAAGAAAAGGTGAGGCTTTAGGAAAGATGGTGGACTACACTCTATACTACAGTGCAATAATGAAGATTTGTTTTCATATTGCACTTTAGGGTTTTTCCATTATGCTTTCATTCGGTCGAGTGTGTTGAGTCATGGCTGCAAAAGGACCATGCAGCCCTTGTGTGCATCCATCTAGCGTTTGGATTTAAGAGGATTGACTTTTCTTTTTCTTCCTCGCTCTTTTTTTTTTAGGTTTGACCGGGTTGAAGAACATTGGCAACACCTGCTACATGAACGCAGCGCTGCAAGCCCTGTCCAACTGGTGAGACCGCTTTATAAGTTCTCTTATTAGGATTGCTATTTTCCCTCCATATAACTCTTGCCTCTCTTCAACCCTTGAATCTACTACCACACTATTTCAATCATGGATTCTGGATTCCCTTTTGAATTTCTTATTAGTTCAGCCTGCGTTGTAGCGCTTTCTGCTTTACCACTGGGAAAAATGGCCGCCGTCGGGTTCACTTCAAATGTTGCCCCACTGGGAGTATCCGCAGTGCAGCATTGGAGCTGGGCTGTGTTGGTCTGTTTAAATGTGTCTCCCGGTAGGATCTTCAGTTACAAATGAACCAGCCAACTCTTTCTTCCTGGGCCGTCTGTTTCATCTCCTTCTCGGCCGGGCCTCTCCCAGCCAGCACGTTTTTGATCGTGCATTTATTTGATTTGTTCTTGCCGGGAGGGACCCAGGGCATCCACTGAACATATGTGCAGGGACCTGTTGAGCATCGGTAAAGGGTTTGTAAAGGCAGGTGTGTATTGCACAGCCTGAATAGAAGATTAAAACGGGAACGGGATCTGTGCCAGAATTGGCTCTTATGAAATTCAAAACAGACTAAAAATAGGAGACTGTGGAAACAAAGTCACAAGAGACCATTTTTCCGGAGCTTCTGCATTCTGGTGTGTGTGTGTGTGTGTGTGTGTGTGTGTGTGTGTGTGTGTGTGTGTGTGTGTGTGTGTGTGTGTGTGTGTGTGTGTGTGTGTGTGTGTGTGTGTGTGTGTGTGTGTGTGTGTGTGTGTGTTTGCTCGGTGCCCAGTTTTGTCCCATTCGACAGCTTGTGAGGCTCTGCGATTTGTATTCCATTTAGATCCTTCTTTTACCTGATTCCTTTTCGTAAACGACGACTCACGCAGTTCAACACAATCTGAAACTCAGTATTCCTGATCTCATTCGTGCAACGGGATGGCAATTTTGCTTTGTCGTAAAATATAAATAAAAATGAATGAATATTCGCTGAATTAAGGTGACGTTCCTCTGTCATGGACATGAACACTGCAGCGTTTTCTGAGAACAGAAACCTGTAACTAACGAATGCTTCGTGGCCACATATGAACCCTTTCTCTTGATCTTCTGTTTGGCACAGTCCGCCGTTGACACAGTTCTTCCTTGAATGTGGTGGCCTAGTGAGGACTGACAAGAAGCCTGCGCTGTGCAAAAGCTACCAGAAACTAGTGTCAGACCTCTGGCACAAGAACAGGTCAGTCCCTATCTCCATCTCTCTCTCTCTCGCACTTGCTCTCTCATATTGCATCGATATCTTTCACTCTTGACAAGTGGATAAACAAAGGGCTTGTGCAGCGCTGACATGATGTTGCCTTTAGCAGCTTCTCGTAATCTGGCCCTTCTGTAGTCTTCTATTTTGGCACAGAGACGCTCTGTGTGAAACGCTTGGCTGCGCCATCTGTGCTCAGAGTTTTGCCGTTGCTGTGTTGCAGGCCTTCCTATGTGGTCCCGACCAATCTGTTCCAAGGGATCAAGTCCATCAACCCCATGTTCAGGGGGTACTCCCAGCAGGTGGGTGCAGTGCAGGCACAAAGGAAAGGGCAAGGTGGCCATCACTTGTACGGCTCGTAGCGTGGAGTCTGTTTGATACGCAGAGGTTTGACCAGGTTTCTCTCCAGCTGCCAGTGATGTTAGGCATTGGCACTTTCAATACTTCTGTCTGCTCTATTTGTATTGTATGTACAATGTTTATTACTAGTATGAGAAGGAGAAGCCAGCCGGTATGCACTTTGTTATCTTTTATCCATGTATCTAACTATTCTTTAGTTTAAGATTGAGTCAGTCCCGATAAGAGGATTCGTCTGAAAGATAATTACTTGTGCAACTGCAAAGCCACTGAGGCACGCACGCACGCACGAATGCACATACACACACGAAAGCAAAACAATTCAAAAGCTGTTTTATGAAAGCCTTGATAGTACTCCTGGTTTGGCCCGGTTCCATTTCGCTAAGCACAGTCTGTTAACTCGTCATGCCTTGTCAGATTGAACTGCTGCAAAGATTTGTGTGAAAGACGAATACACTCGAGGTTCTGGAAGAGAATTTACTCTCTCAAGCTTGGAAGACCTGCTTTCATTATGTAAAACCATCCTGATGTTGCATTCTACAGTCGTTCGCCGGGACTCTTTTGCTTTTGGAGATGATTGCTTTGTGAAAGATGAGCCAAATCGTTTTTCTTTACTTTTTCCGAGCAATTTGAAACCACAAATGAGTTTGTAAGCGGCTGTGGATCTGTTTCCCCTACGCGTGTGTCCAGGACTCGCAGGAGTTCCTGCGCTGCCTGATGGACCAGCTCCACGAGGAGCTGAAGGAGACCCAGACGGAGCCCGGCGACGACCAATCCAACGGCGTCGCCGGGGACGACGGCCCCGAGGACGACAACCGCAGCCAATCGGAGAACGACTTCCAGTCGTGCGAGTCCTGCGGTAGCAGCGAACGGGCCGACTGCGAGGCACAGGGCGGCGGCGGCGGCGGCGGCGGCGGCGGCGGCGGCGGCGGCGGCGGCGGGGTGGGCGTGTCCACGGCGGACCGGCCGGCGGCGGACGACAACGCCAACGAGGCGGAGATGCTGGTCCCCGAGCGGGACGAGGTCACGGGCAACCGCTCGTGGCAGAAGGAGAAGAACATGATCAACGACGCGTACCGCTCCGGGGTCAGCGGGGGCGGGGACATGGGCGCCGACCTGGACAAGGACATCGACACCGCCGCCGCCGCCACCACCAACGAGAACACGTCCTTCATCTGCAGCCAGGGGGCGCTCAAGGTCCAAGGCAACAACACAGGTGAGCTAGCGGTCCGATGGGTTGCGTGCTTCACCGTTGGCCGAGCCGTTTTGGAGGTCTTCATACGCGGGATGGTCTTGATCTTGACGCTCAAGTACGACCCGTTCGCTCCTCCCGGCTGCAGAGTCCTTCCAGGACATCCAGGTGTCCAGCACCACCCGGCCACAGTCTCCCGTCCCCATGGAAGGACACCATCCCAAACTCTCCAGCAGCCCGCCGAAAGCCTCCTCCGTCTGGCCCAACCTCAACTCTGCACACAAAAAAGGTACCAGGCGCCAGTTAAATTATGCAAAGTGGGCCGTGAGAGCCTTCAGAAGCATTTCCTGAAGAAGTTAAAGAGTAACCATGTTTTATAAATCGAACAAAGGGGATAGCGCCATCTCTGGTGAACCAGGGAATATTGCATGGAATTTCTGATTGGCGCCAATTGGTTGCGACCGAGGCATAGCAAATCCCTAACCATTTACTTGACTTGGCAGTCAATTCAACCAATGCCACAGTAATATAGTTATGGAAGTCATGTTTGATTGCGCACTTCAAAGATAAGGGATGATTTTATCATTTTTATATTCCATCCAACTAAAATCAAGGTACTCTCTGTGTGTCTGTCTTTTGATTATCTCGACAACCGTTCAGCCGGAAGACTTCACACTGAGTGGGTGTTTCGCAGAGGAGTGAAGGAAGTGCAGTGTTGAGTGTGAAGTTGTGTGGATGAGCGCCCCTTCAGAAAGCCGCCATACCAGAGGTCAAGCAAGGGGCCAGTTTCATACGTTTTTGGAACGGGCACTGCACTAGTGTAGTTAAGATTTATTTTTCAAGAAAAGTACAGCCCCATTAACATTAATATTTGCACTTCAAAGTAAATGTGTCAGTGAGCCATGCGGCTCATTTACACATGTAGGTCAACAACAAAACAATTACACTCAAAGGAAATTAAAAAATCCAGTAAAGACAGCTACGGACCCGTTCCAACGCACTGTCCCTGAATCTCTGTCGTCGTTGCCTTCCCACCAGCGGTGACTTCCTTCAACCCCCCGAAGAACAAGCGCCAGAAGAAGTACCGCAGCGTGGTGACGGACATCTTCGACGGCACCATCGTCAGCGCGGTGCAGTGCCTCACCTGCGACCGGGTGAGAGCTGGCGTCACAGCGTGACCTCCAGAAGAGGACGCCTCGGGTCACGCCCGGGCGTAGCCTCCGGTCATAATAGATGGACGCCTACATGGCCGGGTGGGCGGGGGAACTCGACGTGTAGCCGTAATGGGTCCAGGCAATGTACATGTATTATTGACCATGGTAACGCAGGGAATTCTGCACGGCAACGATTGGATTTGAGTGGAATGAATATATGAATAAATTAGATCAAATTTGAATAATTCTAGTTAGATTATTTTATATCGTCATTTGAAGGGCTGCATGAAAATACTAAGATGTATATATTGTAGTATTAGTAATAATATGCATAATAATATTACATACTTTTATATTGACATTGAAAACTACACGGTTATCAATTGAAGGGAACATGGCTCTGTGTTAATGGAAACAGAACAGCATGGCTGATCTCGTTCTCCTAACTTCTTGTCGCTCTGCACGCACGGCAGGTGTCCGTGACCCTGGAGAACTTCCAGGACATCTCCCTGCCCATCCCGGGGAAGGAGGACCTGGCCAAGCTGCACTCGTCCACCCACCAGACGTCTCTGGTCAAGGCGGGCTCCTGTGGGGAGGCCTACGCGCCCCAAGGCTGGATCTCCTTCGTCATGGAATACATCAAGAGGTACCTGCCTCCCCTGGGGCCCTTGGTGCCGTTGTTGTTGCTGTTGTTGTTGTTGTTGTAATTGTCGTCGTCGTCGTTGTTGTTATCGTCGTCGTCGTTTTTGTTGTCGTCGTTGTTGTTGTTGTTGTCGTCGTTGTTGTTGTTGTTGTTGTTGTTGTTGTTGTTGTAATTGTCGTCGTCGTCGTTGTTGTTATCGTCGTCGTCGTCGTTTTTGTTGTCGTCGTTGTTGTTGTTGTTGTTGTTGTTGCTGTTGTTGTTGTTGTTGTTGTAATTGTCGTCGTCGTCGTTGTTGTTATCGCCGTCGTTGTTGTTGTTGTTGTTGTTGTTGTTGTTGTCGTCGTTGTTCTTGCTGCTGTTGTTGTTGTTGTTGACGTCCCCCATCATTGCGAGCTGCTGAACACGGGTGCAGCTCATCGTGCTCAGTGGGGGCTCGTTAATTATTAAGTACCCGATGGAAATGTGTTTACGCTGAGGGTATGGTACACTTTAAAATGATGTGGAATGATTCAAAGCCAAGTAGTACCCCAGTAACACATGGGTCATGGCACTGGAACAATGTGACAACCTTTCTTTCTACAATTAAATATGTTGTCGGTGCATTTTGCTGAATGGGTGAATAGTAAAAGTGTTTAATTAAGCTTACGGTTCAGAATGTCCATTCTAATTCCATGTTGTCTGTAATTAAATGCATATCATAATGCGTACTCCCACCCATGAGTTACCTTCTTACCCTACTTTGACACCACTTTCTGAAAGAGTCCATTACCTGCCCTTCGTCTGCCTAAATGGAGCTTAAAGAGATTAAACATAATGTCAGAGTAGTGAGATGAAGGCCCGGGCTAGCCTGCTTATTCACTCCCAAAGAAAGCACTTAGAATTCCACTGTGTCTTGACCAGGAAACTTCCACTTTTTCTTATTGGAACCAATTTACCAATTATTCAGCTCTGGAGGGTTGAGTTCTCAGTACTTATTGGCTTTTTATTCTGCTCTAGCTGGTTCTGGGGTCCAGTGGTCACGCTACAGGATTGTCTCGCAGCCTTCTTTGCCAGGGATGAACTAAAAGGTAAGAAAGCGGAGGTTTGTGTTAATGAATACCGTCGTAGATGATGGGTTTTAGAGTACCATATGGCTGCCGCTGCCCGTCCCAAACAGCCGGTCGTGGTAGCAGCTTAGTTTTCCTTCCTCTTGTTCCTCCGGGGATTAATAAAGTGTCACCTTATATCAGACACTTGACTCTTTGTTTCTGTGTATTTTAGGGGACAACATGTACAGCTGTGAAAAGTGCAAGAAGTGAGTGTTTTTCCAGCACAATCGCGGTTGAAAAACAATGAAACTGAATCTCGAACACCCACTCTTAACATTTCTCTGTACCCGTTTCCTTTTTTCTTGTCCTTATTTAGGTTACGGAACGGAGTCAAATTCTGCAAAGTACAGAGTTTGCCCGAGGTATGCAAAGCCTCTAGAGTCATTATTTTTTTTTTTTTATGTTTTGTTGCTGCAACAAAAAACCCACATCGGGTCATTTCACTGTTTCACATCGTTTCATCGTTTTCCTCGACGCCTCCCTCCTCTCGCGGTCGGCTCCTGCCGCCACAGATCCTGTGCATCCACCTGAAGCGCTTCCGGCACGAGCTGATGTTCTCCACCAAGATCGGCACCCACGTGTCCTTCCCCCTGGACGGCCTGGACCTGCAGCCCTTCCTGGGCAAGGACAGCGCCGCGCAGACCACCTCGTACGACCTGCTGTCCGTCATCTGTCACCACGGCACCGCCAGCAGTGAGTCGGCACGGCGACACACGCGCGCACACACACACACGCACACAGACACACACGCACACGTACACGTACACGCACACGCACACAGACACACACGACGGGAGGCGGTCAGGCGGCCCGGCCCCTCCCGTAATCGGGGCGTTTGTCCGTCTGACCCGCGTCAGTGCAGGGGGTCGTTCCTGACCTCCTCTTCTCCTTGTCCCAGGCGGCCACTACATCGCGTACTGCCGGAACGACCTCAACAACCTGTGGTACGAGTTTGACGACCAGAGCGTGACGGAGGTCTCCGAGTCCTGCGTGCAGAACGCAGAGGCCTACGTGCTCTTCTACAAGTGAGCGTTGTTCCGGCCGACCCGACCCGTCGGCTCTGCCGCAGACGGAGAGTGATTGTGCATTAGAGGGCCCCTGCTGTTCACAACCGACCTCATGAATCGGATTGAACTCGGCTGCGAGTTCTCCGTGCTACGCTCTGAACGGTCTTTACGTGCACGGTGCCGCGGACGCCTCACTCTGTCTCTGTCTCTGTCTCTGTGTGTGTGTGTGTGTGTGTGTGTGTGTGTGTGTGTGTGTGTGTGTGTGTGTGTGTGTGTGTGTGTGTGTGTGTGTGTGTGTGTGTGTGTGTGTGTGTGTCCTGCCGCTGACGCCTCATTGTGTGCGTGCGTGCGTCCTGACGCCTCATTGTGTGCGTGCGTGCGTCCTGACGCCTCATTGTGTGCGTGCGTGCGTCCTGACGCCTCTTTGTGTGTGTGTGCGTGCCCCCCCGTCCTGATGCCTCATTGTGTGCGTGCGCGCGTCCTGACGCCTCATTGTGTGCGTGCGTGCGTCCTGACGCCTCATTGTGTGCGTGCGTGCCCCCCCGTCCTGACGCCTCATTGTGTGTGTGCGTCCCGTCCCGCGGCAGGAAGAGCAGCGAGGAGGCTGTGAAGGAGCGGCGCCGGGTGACGGCGCTGATGAACATGATGGAGCCCAGCCTCATGCAGTTCTACGTGTCCCGCCAGTGGCTCAACAAGTTCAGGACCTTCGCCGAGCCCGGGCCCATCTCCAACACCGACTTCCTCTGCTCGCACGGCGGTGATTACAGCAGGCATCAAGATGCCCCCCCCCTCAGCGTATCTCCCCCATCTCTATCCCTCTTCCCCAACAATCATGTCCTCCCCCCAAAATGCCAGTGCTGCCAAGCAACCCCATACCACCCCCCTCCCCCTCCCTCCCCCCCCTCCCTCCCCCCCACCCCCCTCCCCCTCCAGCCACCCCCCCCTCCCCCTCCCCCCCACCCCCCTCCCCCTCTCTTTGACAGCCCCAGCAGTGTTTGGCAGGCGTTAACACGGTCTGGGAGACGACTCAACGTCGAAGTGTTCACACCGGCTCCGATTGGACGTCTGAGCTTGGCTTTTAGCGAATCCCATCGAGGGCCTCGAGCTCATAGCGGCGTTCAGATCAGGATCCCGGTGGTTCACGTTTCGTGTGTGTGTGCATGCGTACTCCTGGCTGGAGGATTCATCTTTTTTTCTATTTTCTTTTTTCGTCCTCCAGGGGTGCCCCCCAACAAGGCCACGTGCATCGACGACCTGGTGGTGATGCTGCCGCAGAACGTGTGGGACCACCTGTACAGCAGGTAGCCCGCCAGTGCACACGTATAGAGTAGGGATCCTCCCATATCGAGTGTCTTGAGCCGATGTTTGGAGCCGATGCTGCAGCGGGTAATGAGACCGCTGCCCCCCCCCCCTCCCCTCCCCAGGTACGGAGGAGGGCCCGCCGTCAACCACCTGTACGTCTGCCACACCTGCCAGACGGAGATCGAGAGGCTCGAGAAGCGCCGCAGGACGGAGCGGGACATGTTTGTGCGGGTACGTCCGGTGGCCCGCTGCCCGCTGCTCGCTGCGGGCGGTCGCCGGGTCGCGTGTCGACGGGTCGCGTGTCGACGGGTCGCGTGTCGACGGGTCGCGTGTCGACGGGTCGCGTGTCGACGGGTCGCGTGTCGACGGGTCGCGTGTCGACGGGTCGCGTGTCGCCGTGGACTCGGGCTGCACGGTTCATCGAATTCAAATCGAAATCGCAACGTCATAGAACGCGACTTGCAAAATCGCAAAGGGTGTGATTTGTTACCGTTACTGACTGGAGATCGCTAAGGTTTATTTTTCTTTTACAATTCCATAGTTAAATAAAGATGTTGTGATATCAATTCATCTCAACACATCGGCCTGGCCTAAAGGGAAGAGCCGTTTACATGTTGACATCTTCCAATGTTGTGTTGGTCATACTAAAGAAGGATTTAGTGCTTTTTTTTTTGTGGATAAATCAGAACATAAGGAACTTAATAAGGTAACACTTTATTATAAGGTGCCATAATGAATAGCAAACTAGTCATTACCGAACCCTTTGTTAATATCTGTTAATGACTAACGTGACTTCAGCTCCTCGCCCCCGCAGGGGGGCCGAGGGGAGAGGTGTGCGTTCGATGAGAGGTTCGTCATTAATGCAGGGAGACGGACTCTGTCCACCAGATGCCCTCCTAACATGAGGGAGGGGGGGGGAGGGAGGGAGGGAGGGAGGGAGGGGGGGAGAGAAAGGGAGGGAGGGGGAGAGAGGGAGGCATGATTGTTTGAAAAGGAGCGCCTTGAATTGGAACTCAAAGTGCATATAATCAATAAGAGCCCCCATATGCCGTCCTCCTCTCAATCCTTTTTGCCCTCACTTCATGTCCCTCCCTTGTTTTTCATTCTCTCCCCCCCCTCTCCCCTCCTCCCCCCCCCTCCTGCTGTCGCTCTCTCCAGCTGAACAAGGCCTTCCAGGAGGAGGAGTCTCCAGTGGTCATATACTGCATCAGCATGCAGTGGTTCCGAGAGTGGGAGGGCTTTGTCAAAGGAAAGGACAATGGTAAGTGGACCGGGGGCATGGCAAGCTCCGCCCCTTCTTTACCCTGATTGGTTGTCCAGAATGTATTACCCCTTTAACAGGCCCTCCTTGTTTGGATATAGATTTTTTTTTTTATATCCTTTTGAAAGTAGATGTCAATATATATACTCGGACACCTCCTACTTATCTTGTTAACCATATACTGTGTAGCTCTATTCCGTCCACGAGGATACATTTGGATAAAAATAATTCATGTTGCATTCATAATCTAATTAGTTACCAAATTACAAATTCTACCCAATCCCATGAAAGAAAATCCAACAAGCTCATGTGAATTAATCTTCAAAGAGCATGCTTAATTCACCCATGTCAGGTTTGTAGGCTTGCATATTCCCAAAATCGCTTATTCTCTCGCCATGAATATTAATCTTTGAGAGCTTTTATCAAGTATTCTCTTTTGGTCCTTCAGTTGTTTACCATTGATCAAGATAGTGGAGCCGCAATCACTGACACTGATGGCAAATGTGTTTTTGTCTTCTTTATTCTTCTGAAGATCCACCAGGGCAAATCGACAACTCCAAGATTGCAATGAACAAGAATGGCCATCTGACGCTTAAACAAGGTACGGTTTAAGTTATTGTTTTCCTAACCCATAATGTGGACTCAATCTGAACTCGTACTACAGCATGTTTGAAAAATAATTGTGATTCTTGGTCTTTGATGAATGCTTTGTTTGTGAAAGCTCCAACGATGTGCTTTTGTATTGTATTCTTGTATTAACCTGTCTGGTGCCTGTCCCTTTTTTTTGTCATGGGATAATCAAAGCTGGGCTGGTGCCTCGGGGGTTTGTGTAAACCTGTGTCTTTAATCCTACTCACCCCTTCAGGAGCCGACTCGGGGCAGATCTCGGAGGAGACGTGGAACTTCCTCCACTCCATCCACGGCGGCGGTCCTCTGGTGACGGTCCGGCCCAGCGTCAGCCACCAGGAGCCGGAGTCGTCCCAGTCCGAGGAGAAGATAGAGTGGGAGACGCGCTCCGTGTAACCGATCCACCCAGGGGACACCTCCCCACTCAGAGAGAACCCACACTCACCAACTAACAATTAAACCACCTTTTTGTTTTGCACTTGACTTTTAATTTGAAAAGCATTGGAGGGAAGGACCTCATCTCCACCGCTTTGAGGCAGGCGTTGAACTCCAGACACCGCATCTGAGCCCGCCGATTGGTTCACGTCCCGTTGTATATATCTGTTAATAGCGCTCTTAAATTTTTATTAGGACTGTAGTATCCACGTGTTAGAATGTTTCCAGACAGTCTGCCAAATCCGACTTTAGATGAACGTCTTAAGTCGGACGCCAGACTAGCTCACATCTGGGTGAATGGGGCGTTTCATCTCGTCTCCCCCCAGAAGTTATGCTATAACATAGTAGTAATACTGGGTATGAGATTACCACACCGCAAACATTGAACTTTCACATAGATAAATGTGCAGCTAATGATTCCATTGAAAGCCCAACATAGTTTATTCTTGACCAAATGAGCATATGTGTATTTGTCTAGTTTTGTTTATAATGATTATTCACATTGCATCTTGCTGTATATTGAACCGAACGTTCCTGTTGCATAAGAATACTGTCCAATGAAAAATGACAGACTAGCACTGACACTTGACAATAATCTTGAGATTATTAAGGGACTAAATACTAAGTGGTCTTGGGAAATGTTGTGTTTTGCAATGTTCTATAGATGGGCGAAGTGGCATGCTAACACAAATGTGTGGTTGTATTTGAATGTACCAGTACTTGTAGTACATGGGTAATGTCTGGTTGTATTTGAATGTACCAGTACTTTATAGTACATGGGTAATGTTTCCAAGCACTTACTTATTTATCCCACTAGGGTATCATTTACTATGATGTGGAATTTACCTTTATAGAAAATGTGACGGTCGGTTCTGAATGCATGTTTTGACCACACTTATTCACAAGCAAGACCCCCAGCTGTGCTTCCCGTAAGCTACAACGAAATTCTAAGCTTTCCATTAAACGTGTACATAATCGTAACACTTACAGTTTCACTCAATTGTAAATGCTCCAAATACTTAACCAAATGTATGTTTTTATTACAAATCTGAAGGCATTGTATATGAGCATGGTGTTGCTAAATTTGAATGATGACGAGGGATAAATAATGAATGTTGCACTATTCCATATTGCATTTAGGACAATAAATTGGTTCTCATTCTGCTCGCTGATACGATTAAAATGTTAAAGTGTGTGTTAATACATTGTGTTAGCCATTTATTTAAACATGTGATCTCCATAATGGGTGCAAATAATAACCAAAGAGTGCAGAGAACATTTTTGCTGACTTTGAGTTATTGTGTAAACTACAAAAAGCTAATTAGTCTGCAACATTGTACTATTGTCAGGGGCCAAAATGTACAGTATTGCAGTCTGATGAGCCCGGTTCAATCGGCTCACACACACCCGACTGGTTGACTGGATTGAAAACATGGCTGCTACCGAACGTGTAGCAGATTTACGGAAGTGAGGTACGTCTGTTTCTTGAGGTTATAAAGTACTTTAAAGGGCGAACCTCCAGTGCACGCTATCCATTACTCTTATCATCAAAACATGAGTATATTGAGCTGCACCATTGGTCAGTCCTGACTCATTGTATTGGGCAAAGGGATCGCAGAAGTTGTAGGCGAAACAATCAGCTAGCTAGTAGCCAGGCAGCATTAGCCATTCACGGCTAGTTGCTCCATCCCCGTTACTGCTGGGCTGCTATCTATGCTAATGGTGGCACGCATACTGCAAATTAATTCGACGGGGACGCTGTATGGGTGCAGTTCACATATTTGATTCATACGTAAACATGAGATTTAGGATAGTGATTGTGTACATTCTCAAACGGAGTCTTTATAATACCTGACGTTACATTTAATCGCAGTGTTGTGATTTTTTTTTTACGCGATGCAGCGAACATACCAACTAGCTAAGCGAGCAAACTTCACATAGCTCAGTGTTAAACGAGAGGGCGTGATTACCAAACTCATTCAATAAAGTGGTCGTGGTACGAATGATGACCTGCAGTGCATTTCAATTGATGGGCAGTGTTTTTCCTCCACCGCAAGCCTATATTTAGCTCCTCGGTTCAGTGCAGGTGCTAGTTAGCCTGCTAACTAGCATGCCACATCTAGTCGTGTTGTGCACTGAAGTTGGTCGTGCTAACCGTTAGCTCGCCAGCTTGTGTGTGTGTACGCCAAGGCGTGTTTGCCTCGACTGTCGAGCTCTTTCCTTCAGCTCTGTGTCTATTTTAAAAAGTACAGACGAGCGTAACGGGGGCTGTTCGTATGGCAGATGTAGGAGTGGGTTTAGTGTTTTGGATTACACCTGTGTGCTTCATAACTTTGTAACGTTATATGGGGATGGCGACGGCTGGGGAGCTGTGAGCGAAGGATATGAACGTTTTTCTCATGGGTATGTTTGCCAATGGCACTTCGTGGTTGATTTTTGTTATCGTCATAGGGCTAGGAACTAATACAGCAAGCGAAAACCCAATGGGGGACTTATGTATTGTATAAACTGAGTAGTTATTGTACGACCTGGTCGGGGAATGTTGTATCTTAACGTTATACGGCGGATAGCACATGCTCTCGCAGGTCTAAACAATGGTTCGGAGACATTAACATGTGCAGTGTTCATATAACTAGGAATGGTGCTACTGTTTGGACACGGGAAGTTATGTTTCATTCGGACAGAGTCTATGTAGATGATGTAAAAGCCCTGGTTGTGCTTATGGTTATCCCTGCGTTGCACGTGTCAATCTATGTCCACAACTGTCCGCGCGTTTACAAACAGGAAGTCGCTTGATTGAACCTTGCTATCAGTCAATCACCTCAGCCATGGTCACTATCCACACAAAACGACATGCTATGTTTATGCTTCACTTTAGAGTGATGTTCAACACACGCGTGTCTCATGCGAGCACGAGTTACGCCTAGTCGAAAATCGAAACTAACGTTATGCAATAAGCTAAAAAATAACACGTATCGCTGCTGTTTGCGCATCATTTGGATACAAGTTACTGCACACTACGGCTCCAATGTGCTCACTATTGGTAGGATACCATAAAGGGTCGACCAGCCATAGAAGAGTTCCGATCACCCTAGCAATCCTTTCTGTTTTTATTGTGCTTTCGGGTGAAAAGTCTAACCCTAACCCTAAGTCATAATTGGTTTTCTAGGCTTGGCTTGGTGAAATTCGATTGGTTATGTTTCAATTAAGGACCAGTGATTTATCTGAACAACATACCCCGACTGTTGTTCTTTCCACCCGTGGTTTCTGCATCGCCAAATCATATTAGCTCTCTCATAGGGAGTATTTTTAGTCGAGTGTGTGTGTAATATCTGCGCCCTGGCTTCCTTCATGCCAGCTCACCGCCCTGTAGGAAAATGCATTCATAGCTACAGTAGCCTTCCGGACTTTATGGGGCTGTGGTAGCACAGCGGTGCTAATGGGGCGGGGAGTTACTTCATGTAATGTAACTGGAAGCTTTTTAAATGAGTTGTGACAGATGTAGGTCCTTCAAGCACGTCAAAGGGATTCCATGTAGAGCACCAATATGCTCAAGGAGGTTTTTGCTTCGGTCAGGGTTGCAGTCATTTTTCTTGGTACTGGTCACTTAGATTCCCTCTAGATTTTTATTGTCCACTTTGGTCCCATTTATTAGGTGAAGACATGACCCATTGTTATCCCTGGTGTATGACATCATTCCACAAAGCCCGTCTCAGCGGTTCCCCTGATATATAGCAGTATCTCCACTGTGGTCCTTGATCAAACAAACGCCTTAAACAAAATGTACACACTGTTTAATTCATTTTTATGACCAAATTGTTTATGGTCCATTGTGAATGGTCAGTAGCCTAAAATAGACTGCTATGTTGCACCAAAACCCAACCTAAAGTTATCAAGAGAGCCTTTATGGAGGTGGTGGTCTTTGTGACTCCCACGCCGTGTCTTCATGCAGTGTCTGTGTGTTGTCATTCAGGTGCCCACGTTCTGCTGCCGAGGAGAGAGCACCAGGATGAGGACGCTGTAGGCCCCCACCGTACTATGGCCGCGTCCCGTTCCTCGCGCGTCACGCGGTCATCAGTGGGGCACAATGGACTGGACGAGAACTTCTGTGGCCGAACCCTCCGGAATCGTAGCATCGCCCCGCCCGACGAGACGGCGGCGTCGCCCGTGCCCCGGGCCCGCTCGCCCAAGAAGAAGCAGGAGACGCGGCAGGACGGCCAGGCGTCGCAGTCCCCATCGCCGGGCAAGGTAGCGGACCCAAAGCCCGCCGAGGGCGAGCCGTGGACCGGCTCCCGGAAGCGCAGCGCGCCGTGCCCGGACAAGGAGGGGTCTGAGACCTGCGTGAGGGGGAGGGGGGCGCGGGAGCCCTCCCCTCAGCTCAAGAAGGCCAAGCAGGGTCCGCCTTCCGAGGCGTCTTCTGGAGGAGCTGAGGACGAGGAGGAGGAGGAGGAGGAAGAAGAGGAGGAGGAGGAAGACGACGACGACGTCGATGAGGACGACGACGCGGCGTCCATCGACGCAGAGAGCCCTGGGTCGGTGTTCGACGACATCAAGGACAACGGCAGGACCTCGCCCGTCCTCGCCGACGCGATCAAACGCGAGGCGGACGAGGTGGAGGTCACGGCCGGCGGGCCCCCCAACGCCCACAGGGCCTCCAACGGCCTGGTCGAGGTCAAGGCGGAGCCCGCCGGCGGCCCCCGCGCGCCGACCGTCGACGCGAAGCCCGCCGCCGCCGGCCCCGCGCTGCCCAACGGCAGCCAGTCGGCGGCGCCCCCGTCCCCGGAGCTCACCGTGCCTTGTAGAAACTCTACCCCCGTGCCGTCGGAGCCCCCGTCGGCCCCCCCGCAGGACCCTTTAGCCGAGGACCCGCTCCCTGAGCTGCTGGGGGCCGAGGAGCAGGAGGTGGAGGTGGCGTGCTCGGCCCGGGAGGAGGCGGTGGTGACGGAGGCGGAGGTGGGGGGCACCAACGGGTGCCCGCCGTCGCCGCGGGCGGAGGAGGTGGTCGCTGTCGCCTCCTCCTTCTCCTCCGCTCACGACGTAGACATTAGCCCGGCGAACCACCGCCACCAAAACAACAACAGCCACTCAGGAGAAAGCTCACCCCCGCTAGAACCCACGCCCTCCCCCACAGAGCCCGCCTCCCCCCCCCCTCACACACACCCTGCCGGCTCCCCCACGGACCTCGGATGCACCCCCTCCCCGCCGTCGTTCACGGAGCCCCACGAACACAGATACACCCTGCGGACTTCCCCCCGGAGGGCCCCCCCCGGTGGCAGGCCCTCCCCCCCCAGGGACAACGGCTTCCTGGGGGGGGGCGAGGCGGAGGTGGAGGTGGAGGAGCAGCAGGAGGAGGCGGTGGAGGTGGAGGTGGAGGAGGAGCAGGAGCAGGTGGTGGTGGTGGAGGAGGAGGCGGTGGAGGAGGTGGTGATGATGGAGGCCTCCCGCCCGGCCACGCCCGAGGAGCCCCCGCTCTCGGACCTCGTGGGGCCCCTCCTCAGCGAGGCGCCGGCCTCGGTGAGGGGCGGAGCCGGGGGCGGAGCCGGGGTGTCGCTGGGGGCCCCGGAGGACATTGGGCCCCTGAAGGACAACGAGGCGGGGGGCGGTAAAGCGGGGGCCACAGCGCGGACGGGCGCGGAGGAGGAAGAGGAGGAGGAGGAAGAGCCGGATGTATATTACTTTGAGTCGGACCACCTGGCACTGAAGCACAACAAAGAGTATGTTGGGGGAGCTGGGAGGTTTCTCTTTTCTTTCTGCCACTGTTCCTCTGTCCTTGTTACTCTGTGCTCTTTGAAGACTTCATTAGATTTTTTTTCCCCTCTGTCATACATCAGAAAGCTGTTGGGTATTCCTGTTGGATAATGGTAGAGGTCAATAGATGCTCACGAAGCTCAATTCACCAATGGCTTCTTTTTCCCACTTGGTACGCAAAGTTATTCCTTTTTGACAATGTTGGATATCAATAGAGTTGTGCGAGTGTTGCACTGATTCCCACTCCCAATAATGCTGCTGGGTGTTTCTCTAAAACTGGCGGAGATGTGCAGTCATTGCGTCAGTGTTTTTTGAGCGGGTAGCATTAATGGTGCTGCGTTCACTGGACCTGACATAACACCGATAGGGAGACGTTACCAATGGCCGGAGGCGTCGGCCTTTCTCGGTATCTTAAGTGTGCTGGCGTATCCTTTTAGTTGGTAGCATAAAGACACTTTAATAGTGGCTGAATGCCGAATAGCGGTCTTAATTAGATGCCGCTCACCAGAGACCAAAATTGTAGCCAAGCATCTCTGTTAATGCCAGCATTTTGACTGCAATGCTGGGAACAAAAGGCTTTGGCATTCAGAGTAACTTAATTTGCAAAGGAACTTCTAAATGTATTTCTGGAGAGGGCAACTCTCCAACCCACATGCTGCATCGTCTTGTATGTGTTCTTCCATAACTTGCTAGTTGGTTTTTTGTCTATGTGTACAACATTAGTGACCATTGATGTGGAACAGTGGTTTTAAGTACAAACCCAAGCTATTTGAAATGGCTGACTTTGCCAGTCCGGTTTTCCGGTTCAACCAGTTGGACCCTTTTAATTTCGCAAGGGCAACAGAACGATGAGCAGATCATTTGGATTCACGTGGATAAGTTCTGTGACGTGAATCATTTTTAACTTTCAGTGGCCACGCGTTACTACCATCTTGTACTGAATAATTTATTTTGATGGATTTTATTTAGCCTAGATCAAAACATGTCGTCTACTGGACAAGTTCAATGGTCTGAAGCCAAGCCTTTAGTGCAGCGAAATAAAAGGGAGAAGAAAATGAAAGGAGCCTTTAAATTGTCAATATATGAAAAGGTTGTAGTTTAACAAAAAAAAAAAAGACCTTCCCCAAAACTCCTAAAACAGCCTGTGGCTTGACATTAATTGATAAATTAAGGAATTGACTTCATGCCGTAGTTGAGGACAGAAACATCTCTTTTTGAGAATGTTTATCACTTGTGCATTTTATATGCTTTATATCCTCTCATGTCACTCCCTTTTGTCTATCTTGGCTAGCTCATTTATGATTAACTAACGTTAGTTCATGACCTATTGCCTCAACCCGCGGGCGCTCACACTCCATTGCTCTCAATCTGCCAGCTTCATCCGGCTGCAGTTCACTGCCCGGCCACAGGGGGCTAGTCATGAGAAGGGATCTATGCTTCTTACACGTAGTCCCCTTTCGAGCAGATCGGGAGATTGAAGATACCTTGAATATCTCCGCAGGTGTAGCTGTGCCTGGTCACTAATAGTTATCATATCTATTGTACAGCAATATGTGGCTTGGGTTTTCTGGTCACACTTAATGCCTGGATGCACGCCATGTGTAGTGAACCTAATGTGTCTTCGTCGGTAGAGGAACACTGCAACGCTGAGTGGGTTTCTCTTCCAGCAGATAATGTTTCACTTGGCGAGGTTTGCATTTTGGTTATCCGCCTGGTGAGAACAAGCCGCTAAATTTAGGTTTTCCAAGAATCCCCACGAGCGTGAAATGCATAAACTGGCTCAGTTGATTTGTTTCCACGCCCTGGTTAAAGCAGCGCTTTGATCACGGAAGCACCCTGATGCAAGAATTATTAAATACGTTGAATAATGGAGGGAGCCTTCCTCAGGTGTTTCGCGTGTCACATGGGATTATGCACGGAGACTCGTGTTCGTCCCCCAATTCCTCAGTCATTCCTTACAAGAGGAGGGATATGACTCTGGGCCGATTTGGGAGAGTGACCTTGCAAAGGGATTTCAGAGAGTGCAGGGCTAGATTTACTCTAGGTTTTTGTCTAATGCCCGTGCTGTGTGAGAAGCTCAAGTCATTGAAACGAGGCTCTTCATTTGGTCCGTGACTGGATATTGGAGGGTTTTGGTTATGGTCTTAAGGATTTGAAAATGTTTTTTCCTTTTTTTTTCATGTTTCTGTTTAGTCCTGCATATTTTTATCTTGTTATTTTCGTTCCTACGAGCAGATGTTTGCTGAGGCTTCTCTCCATGGAGTCACTGATAATCTTTACCTCTTCACTGATTTAAAAGCAGCATCATTTAGTTTAAATCACTGTAAATAGAAGTAAATACGAGTTAGAGGCATCCCAGAGGGACCTTCAGATGAACCTGCTTTTTATATCACGTCATGTTGTGCAGGATGACGGGAAGCGCCAAATGCAGCAATGAGTCTGACAAAGGCATCTGTGGTTAAATGGTACCCACTCATCCCAATCCCGGAGATTGGGGCGCATCAAAAAAACATAACAAGCTCTAAATGGGCCGGGTGCATCCCATTGATTTTCCTTCATGTCCATCGGAAACGGGATCGATCCACTTCCGGAAGCACCTGTGCGCAAATGAGGTTATAGATTAGGAGAAGAGGGAAAAGGCTGAAACGTTGCTCTTATTGCAGCTGCTGACTCACTTCCTGATGTTAGCCATGGCATCATACCCCCCCCCCCCCCCCCTCTCTTTCTTCATTCCCTCTGCCCCTCCGAAGACCCCCGAAGGCTTTTGTGATAATGTCACACCATCCAAGCGTTGGGAGGTTTTTATTACCTTTACTTCTTTAAGCCACTGGGTTGCCCCATTGTCGGCTGTCTTGTGTCACACAGAGGGGGTGCATACCGCTGTGTGAAATGTGAAGAGGTGAAGCCACAGGCGATGGTTGTTTAGGATTTGAATTGACCAAATGCACCAATTGAGTCTTTTCAATTGAGTAGCGCGATACGAATGTTTTTTCATTCGATAATCCAAAAGGGAAGTCCGCTCGGGGAACCTTTTTAAGTCTGCTACTACTTAACCCTAGTCGGAGGGCCGGCATCATGGCACACGAGCGAGAGAGTCCCCTGCCCCTTGAAATCCCTTCCCCAGACAGAGATGGCGGGAGGTATTCCTGCAGGCAGGTTGTCGGTGTGCCACTTTGTATCAAAGTGTTTCCAGAGGAGGGAGTCCCACCGTTGCATTATGCACGCAGGTGAGCGCGCCTCCGTGTGAACGTGAGGCGAGCTCTCCTAGAGGTTTGATTCGCCGCTGGGTGCTACCGCCCAGTGTGTCACTGAATCATGCATGTGGCTCCCCTCTAACCCCCCCCCCCTCCCAGCTACCAGCGGCTGCTGCAGACCATCGGCGTGCTGGAGGCCCAGCGGACGCAGGCCGTGCTGGACCTGGAGACCCTGACGCGCCACCAGAGACAGGCGCTGGCCGCGCCCATCAGCTTCGTGGAGCAGCTGCAGAAAAGGGTAACGGCGGCCGACGCGTGGAGGGCCTCTCTCTTTCTTTCTTGATCCGTTCCCGCGTCCGTGGCGACGATCGGTGAACAGGGAAATTAGATTTGAATGTGTGCAATTATTCAAAATAAGTCATAGTTCATACACCTGGTTCCTTATAACTCCCATCCCTTGAAGGTGGACGTTCTTCTCCACGCTGTTTATAACGTTTAGGAAGAAAACGTTTCTTTAGTTTGACGTTCCTCAGTAGAACGTCGATGTTGACTGTGCCCCCCCCCTCCCCCGGCAGGAGAACATGGGCATGCCCTGCCCCCAGCGGGTGGTCCAGCTCCCGGACATCGCCTGGGACAAGTACACCTCGGGGCTGGGCGACTTCGAGCGGGAGTTCTGCGACAAGAAGCGCAAAACCCGGCAGCTGAAGCTCATCTTTGACCGGGGTGAGTGTAACCTTAGTGTGTGTGTGTGTGTGTGTGTGTGTGTGTGTGTGTGTGTGTGTGTGTGTGTGTGTGTGTGTGTGTGTGTGTGTGTGTGTGTGTGTGTGTGTGTGTGTGTGTGTGTGTGTGTGTGTGTGTGTGTGTGTGTGTGTGTGTGTGTGTGTTGGAAGGAACTCGAAGGTGAAACAAGTAACCGTGGGTCTCTGCCAACTAGGGTTGCCCACCAGGCCGACCAGTCCGGTGGAGCCGAAGAAGGAGGGCGAGCCCTCTGCCATGTACTCACTGCTGCCCACTAGTGACACCCTGGAGAACGGCGGGGACTCCCAGGTACACCCCCCTCCCCCTCCCCCCTCCCCGCAGTGATCCACACCAGCATGTCGTGGTCGCTCTGTTGGTCTTTTCACGTCGAATGGTTACCGCGTCTGTGTTGAATCACGGCGTAGCGGGTGTAGACGTATATATCTGCGCATTTGGTTACTAAGGGATAGGGATGCACCGATCCGCTTTTTTCACCTCCGATACCGATACCGATATCTGAGGTTTAGTATCGGCCGATACCGATCCGATACCGATATAGAAAAACAGCGCGAAATTATGGCTACAAACTAAGTTTCATTGAGGGGAAAAGACTGGGATCATGAGACTTGAATTTTTGGAGGTGCTTTATAAGGTTTGTGGTATTAAAGCTAGAAGGTTTAGTACCACCCCTCGGGACATTTACTTTGCATATGTTGCATGTAGCCGTGGAGCTTGCTGGCTTAGGTAAAGTGAAATAGCTCCAGATAGCAGATCCTTTTGCTCGCTCCATTTTGCAATCACTGTAGGCTCCGCACGGCGTGTTGCTTGTTTATGACGTCACTCACAGCGCACAGCATAGAAACTGAATAGATCAGCCAATAGATAGATAGATACACTTTTATTAATCCCGTGAGAACATTTTCGTGGGAAATTCAATTATCAAAGCAGCAAGGTAGTAGGAATAGGATTCAAGTATGTACATAAATGAAAATAAATAAATAAATAAATAAATATATGGATCGGCCCATTTGTCACCGATACCCGATCTAGAAATGTCTTCAATATCGGTACCGATACCGATACAAATATCGGATCGGTGCATCCCTACTAAGGGACGGATGAACCAATATAGACCAGGGAAAATACCTACACCAGGACCCAACAGCGAGCCCTGGCCTCACTGATAAGCATCCTTTTTCCCTCCCGATTTGTCTCCCTTCACTTCCACCCAGAGGTGGTCTTGAAAGGGGGTTGGCGTGTCAAGAGCTGGGCATTTAGAACGGGGATGGGCACTATGGGCACTAGTAGCCTTTGCTTCTCATGCAGGCATGTAACCCGTGCACTTATTACGGTATCTCTCTAGATGGGAGCCTCCTCCTGAGTGGGGCTTACTTGTTTGTGTGCGAGGTCCCTCCTGGCTCGGGAGTTGTGCATATTCTGAACGGATCGGGGATAATGGACGCCTCCGAGGTGCAAGCGCACTGCAAGCCAACGTGACGATTCCTCCCTTTGATGTCAATGTTGATTCTTCCTTTTTTTTCTTTTTTTTTTTACTTGAATTGCGAGAGTGCACTTTCACTTCTACCACCCCAACGCGGTCGACGGGGGACTTCTGGTTTCAGATCGTTTCTTAGTCAAACCGGGTCTATTTCCTTTTTTTGCGTTCTCATTTATTTCCATGGCTATATGCACTTCGGTTTGCAGAGCGGCTGCCAGAACGGAAATGGCAGTTGCGTTATGTGTCGGCCGTGTCCATATTCAAATGCCCCCAGGGCATATCGCTATGACTACCGTCTCCAACATGTGGTTCCTCTGGTGTTTTCACAGCTGATCAGAGGAAGGATCTGCAACTCCAACAAGCCGGACACCTTTAACCAGCTGTGGACTGTTGAGGAGCAGGTACGCCCGGTGCCTTCATGTGCGGGATCGTACTGGGGGTAGGGGGGGGGCGAACCAGGGGGGGGGAATGTGACGCTGAGCCACAGCTGGAAGGGGGGGAGGGTGTGTGTGACGAGCGCATCGCTAAAGCACAGCGAAGGCACAGCAAACATCATGTCTGGGCTGTCAAGGAGACCGCAACGGTCGCCAGGCAACCAGAGGCGTGCGTGCGTGCGTGTGTGTGTGTGTGTGTGTGTGTGTGTGTGTGTGTGCGCGCGCGTTATTTTGAATGTTTTGGACCTGTAAAGTCAGGGCAACACAAAAAGGTATCGGTAGAGTCCAGAAGCCACACTCTTCCTATGTTTCCCAACGGGTTTGGGGTTCTGGGATCCTCCTTTTTTTTTTGTAAATGGGCTCTTTCTAATGCATTTGCAGTGAGCTTTGGTCAAATGTAACGCGCAACATGGAAAGCGTGACGTTGACGCTACATGGAGAGGCTTATTCATTGACATAGTGGGCGTGTCCCTACACTGAAGGAAGTGCTTGCTGCTGCAGTGAGAAGGGTTCTCAACCGGTCCTTCTTCTATCTGTTGTTGTTGTCCTACAGAAAAAGCTGGAACAACTTCTCCTCAAGTTCCCGCCTGAGGAAGTGGAGTCTAAAAGGTGGCAGAAGATCGCCGACGCGTTGGGGAACCGGACCACCAAACAGGTGACTGACCGTTAATGTTAAAGCACTTCAGCCCATTTTAAAAGATGGACATGAAAATGGGGATTAGTGGGGGAGACTGACCTTACATTCACACTACCTCCGTCCGTCGACGGGTCTCAGTGCCTCTGCACGGGGCGCTCTCGAAATGCATTGTGGGTCCGTCCGTCCGTCCTGCAGGATCGATTTTGCATAACAAGCAGGAAGAAGCAGAGTTAATTTCAAGAAATGTGGAATCGATAGGATTGTTTTTCATCACCTGAGCCTTTATATTTATATCCACACATCGGCTTTGTACACGCCCTCGGCCATCCGTCGACGGACGCATGTAGTGTGACCGTAGGGTGAGAATAAATGACGGTACGCTGTTTGCGGGTCATCTTTCTGGGCCGCCTGGGTCAAAACTAGGGATGCACCGAAATGAAAATTCTTGGCCGAAACCGAACCCGAATATACTGAAACAGTTGGCCGAAACCGAATACCGAATGTGGCTTTTGCTGTTTTTCATTCATTTTGATTTAAATTTTCACCATTGCATAAATCAAACAATGAAATGTCCTTTATAAACTTTTTTGTCTTGCTTTTCAATAAAAAAAATCAATTACAAAGGTTTTTTTTTTTTTTTTTTTTTTAATCAAAAATAAAAATGTTCGGTGTATTGTTTTCGGCCTTTTTACTCCCTCGGCCGAAATCGAACATTATGTTTTGGGCCATTTTCGGCCGAACAATCTTCGGTGGCCGAATATTCGGTGCATCCCTAGTCAAAACACTGCCCTTCCAGACAGCAGCTTCACAGCAGGCAGGTGTTGTGTGTGAAGGCCTCCAGGCCTCCCTGGAGATGATTAACCAGAGGGGGCGCCTCTCCTTTGTGCTCCAGGTGGCCAGCCGGGTCCAGAAGTACTTCATCAAGCTGACCAAGGCCGGGATCCCGGTGCCTGGAAGGACGCCCAACCTGTGCATGTACACCAAGAAGGTAACTGCGGCAACCCCGACTGGATCCACACAAATAGTACCTTTTTCCGTTGAGGGGACAATACCGGTCTGGATGGCGATCAAGCCGTCATCATAACCGTCTCTCTCCGGGCTTCACCGAAAACATCAGTGGCTGCCAATGTCATTTGGCCGAAGTGTTTTGGTGTGTTGTTTCTACCTAAAGGCGTAGACACGCATCAACGCGGCGTGTTGGCAGCTCTACGTGCCATCCGCAGCATCAACGCCACCTAGCGTTATGGTTTCAGACGGCAACGTTCACCTAGATTTAGTTTCTAATAATCATTGACATCTTTCTTTCTCTCATCTTCGACGATTTTTACACAAACGGCAGTATACAAAACAATACTGTTCGAAAAAACAAGGTAATCTATCTCTGGCATCCATAGATGTCGCCGTTGGTCGGTGTAGTTGTTTGTTAAATCACCCCCTTGTGTCCATGTGGTGTAATGACACGTAGTGTAAGTTGAACACAAATATAGAAATGAAAATATAGTCTTTTGCATGGCAAAAGACTCAGACCAACCGCACAGAAGCGTGTTCAGGCCTTGAGAGCTCTTCATAAGAACTCCCCTGCCACCAATGTAAACAATAGCAATATAGTTGGTTTCTGTGAGAGGACATTTAGTCAAGTACTAGTATGGTGATTCACTGTGATGTTGTTCACAGACTAAGTACTGATGACACATTTTGATTCCAAAGGACAACGTAGCTATATGGATGGCTAGTTATAGAGAAAGATATGGAGATCGCTAGCTAGATAGATGTATAGTTGTTTGTTGTTTACGTCATTTTGTCAAATTCTACGGCTTGAAATGCCCTTTCGACAACGGCTGTCGTCTAGTTTGTCAAAAGGTTCCTAAAAAATCAGAGGTTTTAATTTTTGGCGTTTAGAAATAAATAATAATTAATCAATATATTTATAGTAATGTAGTTATTTAAATAGTAGAATAAAGTAGTGTTAATGCTGCTATGTCCATGATTTACAAAAACAGCCTTGTTACGTACATAACTTGGTCCTGTTAAACCTGTTAGCTTTCTTTGAAAGAGTGAAGGCTACTACTAGGCAAATATTATCTTAAAGGTGACGTATTCTACCCCCAGGTGTGAGTGGGATTAGCGCTTACAAGCCGTTCTGAAAATCGGCCTCTTCTGACATCACAAGTGGGCGTGTAACGGCTAATCCCACTCACACCTGGGGGTAGAATATGTCACCTTCAACAACTTCCGCAGCTAACCATGGGGATGTTATGCATACGACGACCTCGTTAGAGTGTTGTGGAGTTCAGAACCGGAGAGTTGACGCCTCTACTTCCTGTCGTCCCCCCCCGTCCCCCCCCCGTCCCCCCAGGTGTCAAACAAGCGTCAGCACCACCTCAACAAGCACCTGTACCGGCCCTCCACCTTCCTGGCGTCCTACGAGCCCCCCGTCTTCATGGAGGAGGAGGACGAGCGCGCCGCCTACTACAGCAGCCTTCAGGACCCCTCGGCCGACGACTCTGTACGTTACCGCCCTGCTCTGTCGCGCTCTCGCCATCTCTCGTTCTCTCTAAGAAGTGAAACAATATATCGCTGTCGGTACAGTAAAGATGTTCATAGAACCAAGTGCAAGTTCTAACAATCGCTAGGCTAACCCATTCCCTGTACAGCAGTGATGGCAGCTACTGCAGATGCTACACAATTAAGTACTATAAATAAGGGCGTACATCAAGTGCCAGGACGTACAACATTCAATGGTGGCCGGAAGGGGCTGGGATGCTATGCAGAGTCCAGGTGAACTCTGAACAGGTGCGGTTTGAGTCTTAAGCGGAAGCTGGTGAGCGACTCTGAGATCCTCACATCGGCGGGGAGCTCGTTCCACCACTGAGGAACGAGCGATTTTTGTGATTTCATCTCTCGCTCTGTCTCTCTCTCTCGCACTGTCTCTCTCTCTCTCTATTGGCCCGTTTCCACCGGGGGGTGCGGTTCGGTTCGAAAAGGTGCGGCACGGATTGCGTTTCCGCCGCCAAAAGTGGGCGTGGTCCGGGCTGAGCCGTACTCGTCTCTCCGTACTCCTCCGTTGGGGCACTGAGACGCCTGAAAGGGTACCGGCAAGTTCGAGCTACATACGGCGTCCGTTGATTGGTCGACAGAATCGCACTTCCTTGAGACGGGGGGATAATAACAAACAGAGACGTTATTGTCGCACAAGAAATTGTCCCACAAAAGTTTGCCGTCCTTCTTGGCCGTCCTACATTGTTGATCTTTGGTCAGTGTGCGCGTTCTTGTTCCTTGGATTTATTAGCTGGCTACTCTGTGTCGGGCTGCTATGAGGTCACGATGCTAACCTAGCTGCCGCGGCTATTGCCATCTGGCTTAAACCCCGCCCTACCATAAGGGTACGGTCGTGGTGGAAACACGAGCCGTAACTGAGCTGGGCCGAACAGCACCGTCACTACTCCACCGAGCCGCACCGACCCGACCCACACCCTCCGGTGGACAGGCGCCATATGGGTCTCTGGGTCCCTGTCTGTTTCTGTCTGTCTCTGTGTGTCTCTGTCTGTCTGTCTGTCTGTCTGTCGCTCTCTGTCTGTCTGTCGCTCTCTGTCTGTCTGTCGCTCTCTGTCTGTCTGTCGCTCTCTCTGTCTGGGTCTTGCTCTCTCGCTCTCTCTCTCTCTCTCTCTCTCTCTCTCTCTCTCTCTCTCTCTCTCTCTCTCTCTCTCTCTCTCTCTCTCTCTTCTCTCTCTCTCTCTCTCTCTCTCTCTCTCTCTCTCTCTCTCTCTCTCTCTCTCTCTCTCTCTCTCTCTCTCTCTCTCTCTCTCTCTCTCTCTCTCTCTCTCTCTCTCTCTCTCTCTCTCTCTCTCTCTCTGGGTCTCTCTCTCTCTCTGGGTCTCTCTCTCTCTGGGTCTCTCTCTCTCTCTCTCTCTCTCTGGGTCTCGCTCTCTGGGTCTCGCTCTCTCTCTCTCTGGGTCTCGCTCTCTCTGTCTCTGGGTCTCGCTCTCTCTGTCTGGGTCTTGCTCTCTCTCTCTCTCTCTCTGGGTCTCGCTCTCTCTCTCTCTCTGGGTCTCGCTCTCTCTCTCTCGCTGTCTGTGTTTGTGTGTCTTTCTGTGTCTTATTGGTTTGAATGCCTGATGTTCCCTCCTTTTCTCTATTTTCTGTCTCATTTCATTAATTCCTTCTGTGTGCTTCCTCCTCACTGTCAATCATTTTGTATCTCCCTACTTGTCCCTTGACTTCTCTCTCTCAGCCGCGTTCTGCACGACTGGGTTTTGAAGAAGCTCTTAATCTTTGTTTTTTCATCTTAATGTGGTGGAATGAATTTCAACCTCCATGCAGAAACTGAATCTGCTGGAAAATAAAGTTGCATCGAGCCAGAGCACAGGGACATGAGCCGATCTTAAAGCTGCTGTAGTAAACAGAAGGCACAAGAGAGCTTGATGAGAAATCCTGGCTCTCTTGTGATTTCTCTTTTGAGTACATCCCAGAACTGCTGTAGACAAGAGAGAGAGAGAGAGAGAGCACAATAATTAGAAAATTAACCGGAAAAAAGGAGTGCATTTTCAATATCGCCTCTGGTTTAAAATAAGTGCGTGAAATAAAAACTCCCTAATCTGTGTGTTGATAGCGGACTCATTACGGTGGCTGGATGGCCAGTGTTGGGTGTTTGGGGCGGTCTCTGGGTATCCATGTTGCTTGCTGGTGTTCAACCTCTCTAAATATGGGGCTCACTACCTCCACTCTCAACGACATGGCGTGTCCTGGCCTCTGTCTCAGACCCTTCATACCCCTAGGCCATCTTAGAGCAGTTCTTCAATATGCTTCTGTGGACGTTTCGGGACAGAAGTGCAGTAACATCTGCGGTACACCTGTCAGTGTAGGTGTTCTGACTCCGCAGAACAAGTGCCACCTGGCCAATCTAATTATTTATTCAAAGTTAGCCACTGGCCATGGTATAGGATACATTTTATTTTGCTTTTGGCATACCTCCCCCATAATCCAAAATTCCTAATCAGTGCTGACTGGGAGCAAAATGTACATTTACAATTTGCCTTCTTACCTACATACCCTTATCGTTCTTCTGCAGGACGTGTGATCCCAGTTAAATCTGCATTTCCGGTCGGCCCTTGCGTGGCTCTCCAGTGTGCATTGACTTTGGACCTGCTGATGTTTAGTGTGTGTGTGTTGCTTTCATAACCTCCTCCAATCCCTGGGAACTGACCTGTCATCCGAGTGCTGCTTGTGGACGTTTCTTGTCTATTTGAATTGGTTTCAGGGCGTGTCCCTTCTGTCCGCTCTGCGGCAGAAACACCTCGGGATAAAGCCCTCTGATTGCTTTGAACACACAACACATGCACCTTCTTCCCAAATGACACACACACACACACACACACACACACACACACACACACACACACACACACACACACACACACACACACACACACACACACACACACACACACACACAGAGGGGGGGGGGGCAGTAACCTTTTAAGCAGAGCTAGGTCATCGTGCCACGCTGGGACCACAAGCTGCCGGCTAACACGCCAACAGAGAACCTCCAACACAGCCAGGGGGGGGGGGGGGAGCCAAGTCTCAAAGGCGTCGTTGCCACGGGCAACGGTCACGTCTTGCCTCTTGTGTCACTGATGACCCCTGGCGTTGACACTCTTAAAGGGCCACTCTCCGGCATGTGGATGGTTGCTAATCCGGTCTAGCCAAGTCCATTTAATTTGAATAGCCCTTAATCACGGTCACGGTCTCAGCGGGCTTCCCGGGCCACGTTTCCCGGCGCCTCCCTCTCCCCTTGAGACCTAATAACACTGAGAAGGCACAGAGAACGGGGGGCCCTCCTTCAATGGACGCTCAGCGGTGCACAATCGGGGTCAATCTACATCGGCTGCGCCGGAATATACCTGGGTGTGCCTCGATGTTTGTGGCTTGCTATTGGTCTTGTGATTTGTGTTTGCTCTTTGCAGAAGTAGGGGTGTAATCGATACGGTAATGATTGTGATCGGGTAATTAAATTGGTCCAGATACCACTAGTTCAGAATGGGTTTAATCCGAGGGTTAACGGAGTGATCCTGGATAATCCCAGTGATTATTATAAGCAGCCCATGAGAGAACAAAGGCCAATCCACCCTCTAATCTGAAGTGGTCCAGTGTCACGCATATGGTCTAATTGTGTGTGTGTGTGTGTGTGTGTGTGTGTGTGTGTGTGTGTGTGTGTGTGTGTGTGTGTGTGTGTGTGTGTGTGTGTGTGTGTGTGTGTGTGTGTGTGTGTGTGTGTGTGTGTGTGTGTGTGTGTGTGTGTCAGGAGGAGGAGGGTGTGCCTGAGGAGCTGAGACACCTTCCTGAGTACCAGGAGCTGTTGGAGCTGAAGAGGCTGAAGAAGAGGAGGCTCAGGGAGATCCGGGACGAGGGCGGCACGATGCAGCACCCGGGCTATAAGGTACCCCGTCATCATACCCCCTCCATACCATAGTACCCCCCCCATACCATAGTACCCCCCCTCCATACCATAGTACCCCCTCCATACCATAATACCCCCTCCATACCATAGTACCCCCTCCATACCATAATACACCCTCCATACCATAATACACCCCCTCCATACCATAATACACCCCCTCCATACCATAATACACCCCCTCCATACCATAATACACCCTCCATACCATAATAAACCCCTCACCCACCCTCCATACATCCTCCCCTCCCCTCCCCGCGTCACCATGGCTACGACCCCTGTGCCGGCGTTGACCCCCGGGCGTTGTGTTGTCAGTGTGACGCCTGCGGCGTGGAGCCCATCCAGGGGACGAGGTGGCACTGCGCGGACTGCCCTCCGGACACCGGCGTGGACCTCTGCTCCAGCTGCTCCGACTGGTGAGGCGCCGTCCCGAGGCCTCCGACGGTCTCTCTCTACCGTAGCGCCGCGTATCGTGTCTGCTCAGCGCTGTGTGTGCCGACCAGTAATGGTACGCTCCATTGAGGCCATTCAGTGTTCGTTACCCCGGCTCACAGAGTGCTGACGTGTGACGTCGCGTTTCCTAGAAAAGGAAGGTTTTTTTTTTGCGAATTGATTTGCGGGTTTGCTTTACCAACGATGTAAGTAATATTGAGAATAGATTGTCTTCATATAAAAAATACTAATGATAAACTTAACGTTTATGAACTTTTCCTTTTTAATACCCCAGGGGAATGCGTGAACGCCTCGACACGTTTCGATTATTGGTAGTGATTCTCTCTTGAAACTCTTGAAACTGGACTCTTGAAATCGGTTTATTTTCATTTTGAAAGAAACGACACATGGAAGCAATGGAGAACGCCCTCTCTCGTTCGGTTGTTTAGAACAGAAAATCCGGTTGCCAAGACAACGTGGCGCTTTCGCTTTAGTACTCTATTGGTCACATTGTGGGTCAGCTGATCATGTGACCTATATATGTGCCCCCATCAAATGGGTCGCACCATTTGCCTGTGAAGACCCAGTAGGGTAGAAACGCTGCTGGTCATTTTCATTAATAAATGAATATGGGAGCTTAAGCAGGGCTGCGGATTACATTTCTTTCACTCAATATTACTCCATCACGCGTTCACCGCGGTCAAAGGGGACGTCATCTCACGCATCGACCCCCAAGGCAAAGGCTGCCGCTTTAGTCCCGTGGTGCGGCCTTTAAAGAGCTCAGCCGGTCAGGGTTAGGGTTAGTGTCAGGGTTAGTGTCAGGGTTAGTGTCAGGGTTAGTGTCAGGGTTAGGGTTAGTGTCAGGGTTAGGGTTAGTCTCGGGGTTAGTGTTAGTCTCAGGGTTAGTGTTAGTCTCAGGGTTAGTGTTAGTCTCAGGGTTAGTGTTAGTCTCAGGGTTAGTGTCGGGGTTAGTCTCGGGGTTAGTCTCAGGGTTAGTGTCAGGGTTAGTCTCAGGGTTAGTGTTAGTCTCAGGGTTAGTCTCGGGGTTAGTCTCAGGGTTAGTGTTAGTCTCAGGGTTAGTCTCAGGGTTAGTGTTAGTCTCAGGGTTAGTCTCAGGGTTAGTGTCGGGGTTAGTCTCGGGGTTAGTCTCAGGGTTAGTGTCAGGGTTAGTCTCAGGGTTAGTGTTAGTCTCAGGGTTAGTGTCAGGGTTAGTGTTAGTCTCGGGGTTAGTGTCAGGGTTAGTCTCAGGGTTAGTGTCAGGGTTAGTCTCAGGGTTAGTGTTAGTCTCAGGGTTAGTGTTAGTCTCAGGGTTAGTCTCAGGGTTAGTGTCGGGGTTAGTCTCGGGGTTAGTCTCAGGGTTAGTGTCAGGGTTAGTCTCAGGGTTAGTCTCAGGGTTAGTCTCAGGGTTAGTGTCAGGGTTAGTCTCAGGGTTAGGGTTAGTGTTAGTCTCAGGGTTAGTGTCAGGGTTAGTCTCGGGGTTAGTGTCAGGGTTAGTGTTAGTGTCAGGGTTAGTCTCAGGGTTAGGGTTAGTCTCAGGGTTAGTGTTAGTCTCAGGGTTAGTGTTAGTCTCAGGGTTAGTGTTAGTCTCAGGGTTAGTCTCAGGGTTAGTGTTAGTCTCGGGGTTAGTGTTAGTGTCGGGGTTAGTCTCAGGGTTAGTCTCAGGGTTAGTGTTAGTCTCAGGGTTAGTGTTAGTCTCAGGGTTAGTCTCAGGGTTAGTGTTAGTCTCAGGGTTAGTCTCAGGGTTAGTCTCAGGGTTAGTGTTAGTCTCAGGGTTAGTCTCAGGGTTAGTCTCGGGGTTAGTCTCAGGGTTAGTCTCAGGGTTAGTCTCAGGGTTAGTCTCAGGGTTAGTGTTAGTCTCAGGGTTAGTCTCAGGGTTAGTCTCAGGGTTAGTGTTAGTCTCAGGGTTAGTCTCGGGGTTAGTGTTAGTCTCAGGGTTAGTCTCAGGGTTAGTGTTAGTCTCAGGGTTAGTCTCAGGGTTAGTGTTAGTCTCAGGGTTAGTCTCAGGGTTAGTGTTAGTCTCAGGGTTAGGGTTAGTCTCAGGGTTAGTGTTAGTCTCAGGGTTAGGGTTAGTCTCAGGGTTAGTCTCAGGGTTAGTCTCAGGGTTAGTGTTAGTCTCGGGGTTAGGGTTAGGGTTAGTCTCGGGGGTTAGTGTCAGGGTTAGTGTTAGTCTCGGGGTTAGGGTTAGTCTCGGGGTTAGTGTCAGGGTTAGTCTCAGGGTTAGTGTTAGTCTCAGGGTTAGTGTTAGTCTCAGGGTTAGTGTTAGTCTCAGGGTTAGTCTCAGGGTTAGTGTTAGTCTCGGGGTTAGGGTTAGTGTTAGTCTCAGGGTTAGTGTTAGTCTCGGGGTTAGTCTCAGGGTTAGTGTTAGTCTCGGGGTTAGTGTTAGTCTCGGGGTTAGTCTCAGGGTTAGTGTTAGTCTCAGGGTTAGTGTTAGTCTCGGGGTTAGTCTCAGGGTTAGTGTTAGTCTCGGGGTTAGTGTTAGTCTCGGGGTTAGTCTCAGGGTTAGTGTTAGTCTCGGGGTTAGTGTCAGGGTTAGTGTTAGTCTCGGGGTTAGGGTTAGTCTCGGGGTTAGTGTCAGGGTTAGTCTCAGGGTTAGTGTTAGTCTCGGGGTTAGGGTTAGTCTCAGGGTTAGTGTTAGTCTCGGGGTTAGGGTTAGTGTTAGTCTCGGGGTTAGTGTTAGTCTCGGGGTTAGTCTCAGGGTTAGTGTTAGTCTCGGGGTTAGTGTTAGTCTCGGGGTTAGGGTTAGGGTACCAGCGGTGTAAAGACGTGTGGCTCCGCCCCCTCTCCCGGCAGCCTGTTCCTGACGGAGACCCACTCGGCGGAGCACCGCCTGGAGCCCGTGAGCCAGCCCGACTCCCTCCTGGACCGCGACTACCGCCTCCCGCACGCCGCCGGCTACAACTACCTGGACCCCAACTACTACCCTGCCAACAGATGACAGGGCCCCGCCCGCCCCCCCCCCCCCCCACACACACACAAGGCCGCTCGCCACCCCGGCTCTGCCCCCCCTGACCACCGCTTCACCTGGCGGTCGGCCAAGGGGTGTGGGGGGGGGGCATGCCTCCCCACCATGACGGCGGCCACCCCATGTCACGTTATTTTGACGGAAAAATGAACCCTGACAACGGACGGCACGGCAACATTCCCTCCCCTCCCCCCCCCCCCCGACCCCAGTGTGTCCTCGAGCTCCCCCCCCCCCCCTCCGTCTGCATCTCTCTGGCGTTGCCGGTGGCGACCACGGTCGCAGCGGGACCTAATTGATCAACCCCCGAATAACAATCTGTTCTGTCTGTTGAGCGGGTGAATGTGTGTGTGGTGTGTGAGCGCGGTGCGTGCTGTTGTTTATTTACAGGCGGGGGGTGATTGGTTATATCTGAGTATTTATGAGCCTGGTTCCTCCGATGAGAACCGGGTCGGACTGTTATTATGGAAACGCGTCGCCGTGGAGACCGCTGCGCGCTCGACGGACCCGCCTGGAATCAAGGTGGCCATGTGACCTTCTACATATGAACGCCCCCCCCCTCTCTAGATATGAAAGGACCACGTGCCACGTGGGGGCAGGGGGGGCAGTTTAGCGTTAGCATAGCGGCAAGCTAGCCCGCCGGTCACTCTTGGAGACCCTTCACTCCCCCATCGTCTGTCACTCTCAAACCCTCGTAACACATTTCTCTTTTATATCAAAATGGTTTCTGCTGTGTTACTAAAGACCTGTTCAGTTCTCCCCCCCACCCCCCCCACCACGCTCCTCGTGATGAAGCACTACAGCCCTGCGAGCTAGCTTCACGTTGAAGGAATAAGCGGCAGGTGTGAAGGGCACTGGAACGCAAAGGGAGGGAGGTGGGGGGGGTCTTGTTTGTTTTTGTGATGCCTATTTTTCTGTCACCCCCCCCACCCCACCCCCCTCCAAAAAAGATGTCCGCTCTTGTTAATCATGTGGAGTAATGCAAATATATGGTGTAAAGTAGCCGGCATTAGTTGCTGTGTGCCATTTTTGTTTCTCTATTTTTGTTTTACCTCACCATCGACCATCGTCACCCGAACCGTTTCAACCCATCGGTCCTCCTTTATTTGGCGGTCCACATAAAGGTCCATTTGAAAGTTAGAAAAAAGATTGTATTTTTATGAATCTATTTAAAAATCAAAAGAATCGAGGCAATTGTCGCCTCCAACCACAGTGGAAAAACCCACGCAATTTTATACACATAGATTTGGTTGTGCTTGAGTAGAGGCCATTTTGTATGGGTTTTGTTCGTCTCTCCCTCACCCCCTTGCCCGCTTATGTATGTGTATAACAGTCTGTTCTTATGTAAAAATAAAAAATAATGTACAAAAAAAAACTGCTAGAGGAGAACTGTGGAAATAAAAGTATGTGAAAATAGTGTTTATATTCTCCTTTTCTGTGTATTGCCCTTTAGTATTCACAAATGTTGGACATACCGTCAATTATTAATGTCAGGGAGACATTAGTGAAGTTCAAGCTAATTTAGTGGACAATACAAATAGTGACTTTTTTTTAATTAGTACTTATTGTAATTAAGCCTGCTGAATATTGTTCGACAAAACCCGATACACGTTAATTGTTAAGGGATTCGTTATCTTTGAGTCAATGACGACATTCACATTAATGTATGGGCATTTTGCTTTATCTACCAGTAGATGGCGCCATTTGGTTAGCGATGACTACTGAACTACCCGTGCATGCAACCATCAAAAGAAATGCTCAACAATACTCAATTAAACAAATGCTCTTGCTTTATTTAATAAATATCTGACTCAGACAAGTAATTGAATGTAACATTGTCCCATACATAAAGCTTGAACTTTAACCAATTATAAATGCAATATATTTTTGTTAGTTTTTCACCTCACTTTATGTACTGACACCAAAAGGCAACACGCTTGATTGTAATTGTTGCATGCTTGCTACAGAATAAAGCATGCTGCACATGATAGTCAGAATACCTGTACAGTTTGACAGGTATACCCTTTCCCTCGTCTTTTCAAGACACTCGCACTGCACAAAACAGAAAGAAAAAGCGCTTTATCTAAACGCAGCATTTTTAAGCATTCAACCACAAACGCTCCTCGGAATCACGGCGGGCCATAAGTCGCGTTGATCATTTCTCCCCGCGGCGCAGTCGGTCCCCGGCTGTCGGGCTCGGAGATGTAGCGTTAACCGTTGACGGAGTCCGATCAAGATTAGAGAGAGCAAAGACGGTGTTTAGTTAAATAAGAGACTCGAGCGCTCTGTGTCGACCCGGATGCGTTTTATTCAGTGTCACAAGATAGTTAGTTAATCACTGATACTGATAGTAAAACGGAGTGTTTAGATGACACCAACAGCATGCATTTCACTGGTGCTTAATGTACGTGAGTCTGTAGGGCTTATGCTTTCTGTGTCTGGGTGCGTTTTCCATTGAATGGCTGGGTTTTTAATAAAGATACACAAGAGAGAGAGACACAGTCGGTCACAAATGATAAGCGGGTCTCCCGGTTGCCGCAGAGTGGGGGTCCCTCTGAGCTTTTAAGAGACGACCCTCTTAGCAGGAGTCCAGCGCGAGGCGCATCTGCGTCAGCTCCACCTCCGGTGAGTCGCCGTCGATCTGGAGACGAGAAGACAAACCCGCTGAGGCCACGCCCAGCATGAACACACACACACACACACACACACACACACACACACACACACACACACACACACACACACACACACACACACACACACACACACACACACACACACACACACACACACGTGCATACCTAACAGACACAAACCTCAAATACACACACCGGATACACAAACACACATACACACCTCACACACAAAACCCTCAAACACACACACACCTCACATACACACTTCATTGACAAACACCTCAAAAGCACAGACACGCACACACACACACACACACACACACACACACACACACACACACACACACACACACACACACACACACACACACACACACACACACACACACACACACAAATTAACCCACACATCTCACACACACCTCACACACACACACCTGCCATCTCTCTACCCCATTTCCCCAAACATGGTCAGGTGACCGTTCTGGTTTCCTGCACCTGATTTCGAACCGTCGACCCAAAATAAATTGTTTCTGAACCCGGAAAGCCGTTTCCCAGCTGCTACCCCGAACACGGAGGAGTCCCTCGACCAGAAGCATGAACCATGGTGACGTCAATGGGCGTGTCCTACTACAACGCTTCCGCTCAAACTGGGGGAAAGGGTCGCTGGTTGGCTGGATAACCCCCGCGGCCAAGAGTCCTGAACTCCCCGCACTCCCAACTATCAATCTCTTCTCTAGATTTCTTCCTTGCTGGTTTAAAGGGGACCTATTATGCTTTTTTGACTTTTATGACCTATAATCGTTGTTATAATGATTGATAGTCATGTTTAACCATACACAAAAAACGATGTAGATTTTCGGGAAACTCTTCCTCTCATCTGGGCGCTTTCAGCCTTCTCTGTCAACGCTCGGTTTCGTCCTTCTCCGCCCCCTCGCCCCCCTCCTGCCAACCCAACTCCGTTGTGAGCTCGAAGACATCATTTATTAGATAGGCCTACCTAATAAAAAGTTTGGCGTGGGGCCCAAGATCCTGGGGGCCTTCTTCAGAGGCACAACGGAGAGCATATTGACTGGATGCATCACTGCCTGGTACGGGAACTGCACTGCCCAAAGCTGCAAAATGCTGCAAAGGGTAGTGCGGACAGCTGAGAGGATCAGCGGATGTGAGCTTCCCTCCATCCAGGAAACCTACAAGGCCCGGTGTGTCAGGAAGGCCCTCCGAATCATTGGGGACCCCAGCCACCCCAACCAGAAGCTGTTTGAGCTACTGCCGTCAGGGAGGCGGCACCAAAGCCTAAGGGCCAAAACCCAGAGGATGACAAGCAGTTTTTTCCCCCAAGCAGTCAGACTCCTGGAAAAACACACTACCCCCAACCATCCACACGCACACCACAACAACAGACTGTTGTTGACACTTGAATACACTACACTTCATACTTTATTACACCACCTTTTTTTTTTTTTTTGTATTATTGATGCTGCTACTTACTTTTTTTTTTATTTATTTTTTTACTTTGTTCCTTTTCATATGGTTTCTTATTCTTATTCTTATTTATTTTATCTTTTACTGTTGCTGCTATGTGAATGTTGAGGAACCAAGCCTACGATTTTTACTCTTGAGTACTGTACTATAAGATGTAATAAAAGTGATTCTGATTCTGATTCTGATTCTGATTCTAATAAACCGTTGGAACACACAAGACCGGAACCCATAGCAACGCCGGTAAACAAACCCCGACTCCCGAGAAACCCAATCCCTATGAGCTCCCCGCGCTACGGCCATCCGGAGGCACACAGAGCTTTTGGCCGTGATATTATATATACAATTATATTATATTATATACTATTATATATAGAGCTCCGAGAGTCGCAAACGGCAACAATCACTTTCTCCTCCATGCTGCAGTACACCCCGGACTGCACTGCGCTGAGTTTGACGGTTGAACGCTGATTGGCTGTTACGTTACAAATGTCACTCAGTGGCCACGCTGTTGAACGCTGATTGGCTGTCATCACGCGAAATTCGTGTCAAAGTTGAAATTTGTCGCGCCACAAATCCTCGTGAACGCGCTCGCCCGTGCATGGCGAAAGTGTGGCGCGACAAATCAAAAAAATTCGCCCGATACGCGTCTATACGTTCACTTTGTATGGGATCTTGTCGTCCCGTTGCGTTTGGTGTGAACGCACTGGAGAAGTTTCAAGACAGACAGCCAAAATTGACATTTTTATTCAGAAAATAGCCGGTCCTTTTGCTTCCTTTAAAAAGCATGTTTGTGACACTGGATATCGATATGGATACGTCATCTAGCCTGCATATGGAGGGCCACATAAGGTAAGAAATTGGTTTACGTAAACTTTGCTGCTGGTTCTGTTTGCTCATGAATCGTGATGACCTGGCCAAAGGTTACCCACGGTCCTAAGCGATTGTGATCTGATTCTGGATGGTGCTCCAGTTAGTATGCATTGTATATATAGATTGCAGCTAGTAGCAGCCAGCTACACACGGTGCGATTGCTATGCCAATGTGGGTATAGTTGGTTTTGTCTGATTGAGATATGTGACGACTTGGAGCCTGGTAGGCCTATCCTGACATAAATATGTTCTCGCATAACCTGTGTGATTATCCTAAACTGAAGGGGATTTTATTTGCGATGATGTTGTAACGAGTGAAGTCTACATTGGTCCTTCGCAAGTGTTTACTGGTGGTCAGGTTTTGGCAGATGCAATTCTCCTCTGGGTGCTTGTATTTTTCTTCTTTTTTTAATGCAGCATAACATATGCTACCAGCAGCCCTTGCTCGTCTTCAAAAGGCTGATGCTCAGTACCTCGTTTCATTTCGTACCCCCTTTACAGTCTGGCATTGTTTGTCTGGTAAACTTTGTTGATGTCAAGTGTTAAATTGCCAACACTGTTCTTTGTCCTCTGTGTATTAGTATTAGGCCTACATATCCCGAGCCAATACCCTGGTGTTTCCAACGCCGTTTTGCAAAACAAGCCAAAACACAAACTGTGGTTTTCAACTTTTATTGTTCGAATAGGATCTTCATAGGGCTGGCCCGAATGCCATTTTTCAGGCTTCGAATACTCGTTGGTTTTTCCGAGCGAATATTCGAATACTCGTTCCAGAAAAAAACACCATAAAAAACATTAATAATCCTTATATACTCCCTAGAACCGATTTTGACAGTATCTGCATATTTTGTTGAAGATTTAATAGCTTTTGAACGTTAATTAGTAGGCCTAAGTAGGTTGAAGTTCCTTCGTTTTTCCCCGTGAAAGCGAACAGCTGTTCTCTGCCATCTCAGCCCTTACGGGAGCTTTTCAATTCATCCTGGAACGTGCATCTTTTCAGGGAATTTGTACAATGAATCCATAACAAATACCGAATATTGATTGTCTTATGTGTCCATATTATATCCATTATATTGACCGGGTATTCCCAAGACGCTCACGCTCTGCAGCAAGCCAGTCATAGTTGATTGGCGCGGCGCTGTACAGCGAACGTAAACAAACAACTAAGCTAAGGTTTTAAGTATTACTTTTCCTCCAGAGATCCCGCTAATGTTGTGTTATAAAGTAAAGGGAAACAAGATATCTGTTCTTCCTCCACCTCTCTCGCTTCTCTGCTTGGTGTCGCTGACGCTTATAGTTTGCCTCCCTCGCTCTGGTAAAGTCACGTAGGCTACGTGAAAAAAATAAACAGCGAAGCACCGAATACTGATTTAAGCTTCGAATACTAATTTTCCGAACGAGTATTCGAATATTCGAATAATTTCAACACCTGACAATACACTGTAGAGCATATTGTAATGCAGCGTTGAATGGATGAATAGCTTACATAAGGGTACCCAGCACTTTTCAGACCATACTCAAGCTTATGGTTATTGTCCCCACAACTTCTAAAAACAAACTGACGCCCTTGGGCCCTTTGGAGACTGTATCGTTGATTAAGGGCTATACAGTTGAATTGAACGGACCGGAACGGGTTCAGGAACCACGGCTGTCCTGGTGGGAACGGGGGGCTTCCAGACACTCACCCGGTGCAAGAGGTTCTGTTGGTGGTAGAGCTCAGCCAGGGGGGTGCTGTCTCGACACGCGCCCCGGTCCATCTGGGAGCAGGAGGAGGAGGAGGAGGAAGAGGAGGAGGAGGAGGAGGTGGAGGAGGAAGGTAGGCCCGGAGACGGGATCCGGTCGGGAGGTGCGTCGGACGGGACGGGGCAGAGGAGCAGCACGGCTTGGGGCGCGCCCATCTGACACACACACACGCACACGCACACACGCACACAACACACGCGTGTTACCTACTCACACACGCAGGTTTAAAGTGCTGACGGTTGTGATGAGCAGGGAAAGCTGCGTCACACTGTTTGTCGTTGAGGTCTTCTGAGGGGTTACGGTCTGTGTTTCATTATTTCGGCGTGTGTGTGTGTGTGTGTGTGTGTGTGTGTGTGTGTGTGTGCGTGACCCTCACCCTGGCCTGGTACGCCCGGGCCTGGCTCAGGGTCCTTGGGAACCCTGCCAGCAGCACTCCTTTATCCTGCCTGAGAGAGGAGGCGACCGCCTCACACACTAGCCCCACCAGCACGTCCTACACACACACACACAAATACACACACAAATACATGCACAAAATCAACATTCAATATACAATCCATGACAATAAATATTAATTCAAAGGATGGAAAAACACACGCATCTCTATTCTAATACAGCTTATGCAAATATACCGTACGACCTATGTGTGCTACAGAGGAGGTAAACAACCTTTCTTCCCGTTGAGTTCAAGGTTCAGTGACGTACCGGCACGCAGCGGCACAGCGGGGAACATATTGGTCTGGAGACCTTGCCTTCAGCGAGCTCAGAGCGGCGTTGGCGCTGGTGTAGCTTGTTTCTGCGTCTGTAGCTCATATCACGCTAACCCACTCAGACGCACTCCCCACCAGTCAACCACTCTGTAATTGGAGTTCAGATCACACAGAGACATTCCCCTGGCTCAATGCTGACAGGGTTGCCAGGCAACACCGGGATAATATTGGACGGGGGTCCGGGTCAGGGCGCTCGCTTGTCGTTTGTTGTTGTTGCAATGCTCTCTGGGTAGTTGAATAACACAATCTGCTCGTACGGTCGGCGTTGATGAGATTTCCATAGTGATGCCGCGTGAAGTTCCTCTGATCATTCCGGTAATTGGGAGCTATTGTATGGTACTGCACACGCCAAAGCCAACCGAGACGTGTGTGTGTGTGTGCCTGGGTTTTTGTAAACACATACCTGTGTGTTTGTGTGTGTGTGTGTGCGTTTGTGTGTGTGCGCGTGTGCGTGTGTTTGTGTGTGTTTGTGTGTGCGTGCGTGTGTGCGTGCGTGTGTGTGTGTGTGTGTGTGTGTGTGTGTGTGTGTGTGTGTGTGTGTGTGTGTGTGTGTGTGTGTGTGTGTGTGTGTGTGTGTGTGTGTGTGTGTCACCTCCTCAGGGAGATCTTGCATCATTCATCCCAGCTGTCAATCTGTGTCCTCTCCCTTCCTACCCTTCACCCCTCCTCTCGTCTCTACCTGACAGGTGGTATAGCAGGGCCCATATAGGAGCAGTGCACGTGTGATCTGACCCGCTTTGGAGAAAAACACACGTGCACACACCCTCACAGGCACACAATCACACAAACACAACCAGCATTCAATATACAATCCTTGATAATAAAATACTCGTAAGGGATCTCACGCACACACACACACACACACACACAAGCGTGCTCACGCACACACCCGGACATGCACACAATTGGAACACACACAAAAAAAGCGGCCAAGAGAAGTGCTGTGCCTCAGGTCCCAGGACGTGACCGTGGGTTGGTGTGTTGACAGCTTCTTATGTTGGCTATCGCTGCACTACCACTGTGTGTGTGTGTGTGTGTGTGTGTGTGTGTGTGTGTGTGTGTCTCTTTGCCTTTTGATGGCTCTTCCATTTCAGTGAGTGTTGCCACATCATTCAGGAGGTTCTGCGTTGATCTGCAGGTTTCCATCTTGCAGAACGATCACACACACACACACACACACACACACACACACACACACACACACACACACACACACACACACACACACACACACACACACACACACACACACACATTGTCTCATCATTCTGCGCTGACCCTGTCCCTGATGCAGTGGTTCAAGTACTGTGTGGAGGTGGCCGGGATCAAAGTGTAATGCAGGGAGTTCGGTCCGATATGTCTTCACTCCAGCGAGTTTCAGAAGGACCGAATGGGAGTCTGCCAGGATGCAAGCAAAGGCACGGCAGTACGACTGCAGACTAGTCAGAAGAGTTTCTTCTCTTCAATTTCAATTCCTATTGATCCTGATAGACGCCGGGCGGACACACACACACACACACACACACACACACACACACACACACACACACACACACACACATAGACGCCACACAGCCACATGTCCCTTTGAACGTTGCAATGAGAGCAGAGAGAGGAAGCCAAGGCCCAAGTCGTGTTTTGATGTGAAATTCCAGGAGACGTAATAACAGACGCTTGTAATGAGATGTGCCGGTAGCAGTCGTCGGGGGCTCCACAGGTGCCTCCCCGTGCAATCTCTGGGATGATTACCGGCGGCCACAGATGACTGTTTAACCAAGTCGGCAGCAGCCGACACACACAAATGCAATTCAAGATAGCAGGCCTTTTTTAAACAATACCTGATAGGTATACCTGAGGTAGAATTCAATGTTTCAACATCAGGAATACAGTATTGCTGATGTTAAAACGCTGAATTCTACCTCCACGTCCGGTATTCAGAACACCTAATGTGAGGTAGAATTCAGTGTTTAACCGAGACAACACCTCATGTTTTCAATCAATGTCATTCTGAAGACCCTATATGGAAGAGGAGTGTGTTGTTGTTTTCCTATGGAGGGCCGAGGTCGAAGACCAGAGACGCACATATGCGCAGCACTTGGCTGATACTGCCCCCTCCTCCAGATGAACATCAAACTGCTTTACCTGTCATCCCACACACCCTGCTGACCTTGGGATAACATGTGAAAAGTTTCATCTCATTGCTTCTTGTGGGTCCAGTGTGAGTCTGATTGGTTTCCCAGCGGGCGGTTGGCATCCAATCAGACTTAGAGGTTCTCGTGTCCCGAGAAAACCTCAGTGCCAGTGAATTCTGCGCTGCCGTTCGCAGCTGCTGTGTGGGGAGAGACAGCGCTGTCACATCCATCTGGGCCAGCGGCTGCAGATGTGCAATCAGTGTGTGTGTGTGTGTGTGTGTGTGTGTGTGCAGTGCCTGCTGTTCCCTGCATGCCTGGACCCATCACATTCCCATTCTCCCCCCCACCCCCTTATTCTTATGCAGTCTTCGTTTCCCTCATCCCTCATCCCCGGTCTTTGTCTAAAAGGCTGATCCATCCATGTTCATTCACTTGGCTCGCATTGTCCGAGGTTCCGGCCCGCCGCGACTCAAAGCCGGGGGGTCATTGCGCAGACTCAGGATTCCTCTCTCTCCCTAAAGCCTGAAGCGCTGCGGCCGCATCGAGACAGATGAAAATATTGTTTCGGAGTTCTTCCAAAATAGAATTGAGTCGTACACGGAGTGAGCGCTGAAAACAAAGCGCCCGTGTGATTGAATCGCGCTCCCCTTTGCTCTACTACTCCGTCCAACAACGTGAAGGGAGATCGGCCGACCGTAGGGTCAAGCTAAGTCTTTTATCACTGCCAAACGACGCTAATCGTCTAGAATTCATTCAGGTGATTCGGCTCACACAGACAGGACAGTACAAGACCACACAGAACAAGGGAGACAACAAGTCTGACTGGACACACACTAAAGACATCCCATTAAAACACACGCGTTGTTTCCAGTGTGGGAACACAATCAATAAAAGCAGCTTAGACAACGTGCTCGAGGACACGGCTCTGTAAGCACAGCAGACGAGGAGTGTCGCTGGGCCCTCACAGCCTGGGGATGGGGGCTCTTTGAGACCCGGGTCACCCACCTCGGGGACCGGCTCGCCCCGCTCCAGGACGTCCTGCAGGCGGCGCCCCCGGTCGCCGTGGCTCTGCAGCTCGCGGACCAGCAGCTCCGCCGGGCTGACCCGGGACAGGCCCAGGCGGTCTGCCGTGACCCCGCTCTGCTGCAGGGCATGGGCTGAGCCTGAGAGGGAAGACCCACGCACGCAATCACACACACACACACACACACACACACACACACACACACACACACACACACACACACACACACACACACACACACACACACACACACACACACACACACACATGTTACTTAACGTCAGGTTGTTTGTCACCCATAGGTTTCTCAAGGCACATTTTACTTTGAAGCCAGAAACGAGTATCATGCTTGCCAGTTATATATTTTCGGTTATTTATTGAGAATATCACACGTTCGCGGGAAAAGTCAGGCAGGAAAGCGAGATCACGCTGCCGGTGCTTAGAGACCTCCTCGTCAATCAACACTTTTTTTTCCATGCCCCGTGTATTACAGAGGGCATGCCAATGCACATGCGCCCGTGAGAATGCGCATAAATCGTTCAATCGTTGTCGTCACTTCCGTACCAGAGACAACCGGTCCTCACCAGTGGCTGATTCTTCCCGTGAACAAACCCGCTACCGCTGTATTCAACCGCATCGTCCAGGGGGAACATCCCCCTGTGGATTTATGTTTAGATTTAGCCTTTTGGCCGGGTTTCTTTTAGGCAATCAAAATCCTTTTGGACTCTCTCTCTCTCTCTCTCTCTCTCTCTCTCTCTCTCTCTCTCTCTCTCTCTCTCTCTCTCTCTCTCTGGTCAGACCACTTTAGAAGCCACCTGTCGATCACTGCAGATCTGCTTCCATCATATTTAAGTCCAGCAGAGTGGATGAGAGCAGACTACGAGTCAAAAACATCAAATAATTCATGAAATACATACAAAATTGACCAAAGCACCAGTCGAGTAAGTCCATTAAACATGTATTGACCAATCCATATGGATGAATAATTAATGCATAACACTTGGTATAAGACCAGGATTTGGGAATCGAATACAGATGAGGGACCAACCTCTTTATACAATTTACATTTTACATTTTACAACCGTGTGTGTTTGTGTGTGGCTCTAAGTGTCTGTCTATGTGTGTGTGTGTGTGTGTGTGTGTATGTGTCGCACATGCATCTGATGTATTGCTTGAGAGCCATGATGACAAATGCCTTCTCCGTGTTAGACAATACATCTGTGTACATCAAGCGTCTTAGAGTGCCATATTAAGCGCTATATACATTTTATTTATTATTATTACATATAGTGCCCTATGTATCTTAACACACACACACACACACACACACACACACACACACACACACACACACACACACACACACACACACAACCGTACCATATTTGCATGTTGGAACATGCACTGGTTCACCCTTGCCTGGTGTCCCGCCGGCGTTTAGATCCAGAGCTCCGAACAAACTCCTGGTTCCTTAAGGGCTGAATATGGCTCCACGTTCACGCAACGCAGCGACCCCGCAGACGCTTCGACGCAGTCGGGAACCTTCATGGTTCTGTGTCGGGGTTTAGTGAGCGGACCAATCACAGCCCTCGCTGCTGCGTCGCCTCGACGGAAGGTTACGATTATTGGGAGGCGCACGTCCGGCCCTTGCGGAGAGGGATGGAGAGTCCGCAACAACGTCAGGGGTCACGGACCCCTGACGTTGCTTGAATGTGGAACCATAATCAGCTCTTAAGGATTCCTCTTTCGTTGCCGTTTGAATTGACGATGAGGCCTTGACCCCGAGCCTTCGTCGGAGGTGCTTCATCATCATCATCATCATCATCATCACCCAGAGAAGGGCAGCAATAAGACAGGCCTCCCCCCCCCCCTCACCCCCCCATACATCCATATTCCCCTCGACTCCACGTGACATTAAGGCAACATGAGAGAGGAGAGAGAGAGAGAGAGAGAGAGAGAGAGAGAGAGAGAGGGGGAGAGAGAGAGAGAGAGAGGGAGAGAGAGAGGGGGAGAGAGAGAGAGAGAGAGGGAGGGAGAGAGAGAGGGGGAGAGAGGGAGAGAGAGAGAGAGAGAGAGAGAGGGAGAGGGAGAGAGAGAGGGGGAGAGGGAGAGAGAGAGAGAGAGACGGCGAGAGAGAGAGGGGGAGAGAGAGAGACGGAGAGAGAGAGAAAGAGAGAGAGAGAGAGAGAGAGACGGAGAGAGAGAGAGAGAGAGAGAGAGAGAGAGAGTGGAACATCAATTGAGAGATAAAGAGAGAGATATCAAGATGGAGAGAGAGAGGCTGCCTTGGATTTAATTCAATAAAAAATATTTTAGGGAGGCTGAAGCCATCCACTGAAGATCCACTGCGTTAACACTAAATAGAACAGGAGTTGAATTGGCTGCAGTTCTGTCTGTCTGTCTGCCTGTCTGCCTGTCCTCTCTCTCTCTCTCTCTCTCTCTCCTGTCGTATGCATTAGTATTCTGCCAGCCTAGTTTTTGGGAATCTGGAAAGAGAACAAAAAAACGATAAGCCTGGCAGGCACTCTGGCTCCCATAATGAGCAGAGCTGTATCACACCAGCAGGTAACTGACCCTATAACCCGATGGGGCTGTTGCAGGCTGGAGCCCAGATCCGGTTTTTCCTCCTTGCTGTTAATTCTGATAATGGTTTGATTCAAATTGAAAGCAGATTACCGTTTTTCTCAGTCGCTTTGGTACATTTCTCAGATCAGAATTGAAATTCTCAAAACTACCTGTTCAATCTTCACATCATTGTGTCGTTTGTGCACATCAAAAAAGTAGTTTCTCATTTCTTTGAACAAGTTGCAAATGCTTTGGTACATTAATGCAAATGATTATGTACAATTCTCTGCTCTTTCCTACATTATCAATTGCTTGTGTCATGTTGATCAAAATGTGTTGTAATGGGTCTCTATTGAATAGTCTCACCCCCACAACATTTAGGCATTAGTTCATTGCATAAGTCTTCACATGCAAAATGGTTGAACAAGTTGTCATAATATGCCAAGCATATTTCTATACATTTCCATTAGACTTTTTTTTCCAAATCTGTCCTGAATTGTTAAATTGCTACCAGGTGAATCTTGACTTTCTCTGAAGAAGGGAAATGTGTGAAGTGTTAGATCAACCAGTTTACTGAAATAACTCAAAGGTGCATCTCCTGAACCATGAACTGGCAAGTATATAAATAGCTGGAGCACAACACAATGTTACATTGTCTGACAATCGAATTTGTGGCCCCAACAGACGTGCAGATGACTGCACTGTAATTCATACAGCAACGCATGTACAGTTTACCCTAAGGAGATTTTCCTATGTTCACATTTCTAGCAATGACATGGTCTGTCAACAAATTACAGTACAAAGTCAAAGCGTAAATGTGAATCTTGTCCAGTCTCTTGCAATCAATCTCCCACATACACTATGTATGGTGTATCTTACAATTTACAATAATTGTCTTCAAAACTTTAGCCATAGTTTACATCAGAACATCCCTCCAGAGTACACTGTTATATCGACAACATGACTAAGCAATTTGACTGTATTATCCGTACACAATGACACAAGGACTTGTCATTGTGATGGCACTGACATGTTCATTGACACAGATATTTACTTTTGAGGAACAAACTAAGGATTTTGAGCAAGAGACTGGCTTTTGCATGAAATCGTTGGTGTTTTGCTATTTGTACGAATTGTTTTGAGAAATGCACTTACTGTTTTGCAAATTTCAATTCTGATCTGAGAAATGTACCAAAGCGACTGAGAAAAACTGTAAGAATATCTTTGTTCAGTTGCTAAATTTTGAAGTTGCTCAACCATTAGCATAACAGCCACACAACCATTGGAGTGAGTGAGTGAGTGAGTGAGTGAGTGAGTGAGTGAGTGAGTGAGTGAGTGAGTGAGTGAGTGAGTGAGTGAGTGAGTGAGTGAGTGAGTGAGTGAGTGAGTGCGTGAGTGATTGTGTAAGTGATTGTGTAAGTGAGTGAGTGAGTGTGTCAGTGTGTCAGTGAGTGAGTGAGTGAGTGTGTAAGTAAATGAGTGCCTGACTGATTCAATGAGTGCCTGTCTGACTGACTCAATGATTGACTGCCTGTCTGTCTGACAGAGTCACTGGCTGTTTGACTGAATGAATATCCGTCTGACTAAGTGACTGGCTGACTGAGTGAGTGAGTCTGGCTCCCTCATCAAAGGTTTCTCCCAGAAAGAGAGTAGAGAGTGGTGTTAGTGGTATGTTGGTGTTCTGGAGTGTTTCATCACAGCTGAAGGAGCTGTGCTTCGAACCGGACCGCCTAGTGCACGGAGAGATGAACTCTACATAACTTGAGCTTGTTGTTGTTGTGGGAATCAATAAGGCACCGGAAAACAGAGAATCACAAATCTCAAGCGCAACCAATGTTTTTCACAGCTCCCAAACTAATGTGTGGGAATAGACACCAATCCCACACATTACTGTGTGTGTGTGTGTGTGTGTGTGTGTGTGTGTGTGTGTGTGTGTGTGTGTGTGTGTGTGTGTGTGTGTGTGTGTGTGTGTGTGTGTGTGTGTGTGTGTGTGTGTGTGCCTCAAGTGAGAGATAAACTGCTGGGACACTCTCAAACAGATTCAGCCTGCAAGTGTGAATCCTTCACAAAGAGACAGATGGGATGGTGAGAAGGAGAAGAGGAAAAGATGCCAAGAAGTGAGAGGAACGAGAGAGAGAGAGAGAGGGAGAGAGAGAGAGAGAGAGGGAGAGAGAGAGAGAGAGAGAGAGAGAGAGAGAGAGAGAGAGAGAGGTGGAGGTGTAGAAAACAACATAGATTGACAGGTAGTCAGGCATCTGAAATGAACCTTTCAGATTTTAGGTCTCCGTTACTGTTTTAAACACTCTAATGTGATATCTTTCGTGCAAAAATCAACATGAGGGATGGCTGTGTAGAGCCATAATTGAGAGAACAGTGCATGCGAACATTTCAAAGAGAGATTGATAGCTGAATGGGGAGAGCGCAATAGAGAGAGAGAGAGAGAGAGAGAGAGAGAGAGAGAGAGAGAGAGAGAGAGAGAGAGAGAGAGAGAGAGAGAGAGAGAGAGAGAGAGAGAGAGAGAGAGAGAGAGAGAGAGAGAGAGAGAGAGAGAGAGAGAGAGAGAGAGAGAGAGAGATATAAGCGGTGTTGTTGCATTGTATTTCTTTTCTTTTGAACATGTAAATTGCCTTTCGCCTGTTAACTTGTTTCTCTGATCTCTCTTCATTTCGTGTTCTACCGCCTTGTTTGGACGACTGTCTCCAACTTCTCCGCGAACCGGGAAGTGAAACCATTGTGAGACGGGGACACAGAGTGAGGAACGAGGGATGCAGTGCCAGAGACGAAGACAGCGGGTTGCCAGAACCAACTGGGAGGGTGGTGTCGGCTGTGTCCAGTCGAGCTGGACCAGAGGCAGGTTGGCGTCTAGACCGAATCCCTCATAGAAACTGTCACACACGTCACCGCTCATGAACCAATGAAAAGCGAGGAGGCGTCCAACACAAAGAACATGCATTTCTATTATTAAACATGATCGACGGAGGGGTCCCCAAAGCGATGTAAACCGATGCATCACGGCCCCCACAGCTCCACCCATCGATCGTAGAAACCTGTATGTTCACGCACGTATCTAGCAGGGCTCTGACGCACATGGCCGCAGCATGTATAGCAGGGGCGCTGAACGGGGCTGACGTCTAATCGTCTGATCTCAGTACCGACACGCGCTCACAGATGGTGTTGACTTTCGGGCACAGTCATCGTCGGTCTCAATCGGCCGCTGGAGACAATGTGGCCCGGTTTTCAGAGCGCACTCTGCCATCATTTGTGTGGGCGGACGGAATACGGGATGAATGTCGATCGTTCCACCACTTTTTTGGATGGTGCAAAGTGCGAAAACGACAGCAGCCAGCTGTGGGTTATGAACGCCTGAAACGAGGGCAGCAGGAACGTGATGATATCGTGTCGGTAGACGTGATACGTGGATACTGGCTTTGTTCGATTAGGATTGGGAAATAAAATGACAGATTGAACAGATTTGGTTTTGGATTGCTTCATACTTGCAAATGGGCATAATGAGCCAACATGGTGAAAATGAGTTAATTTGTTTTATATGTTAAGCAGCAATCTAAGCATTTCAGGAAACAGGCTCTGTTTTGTGCACTCTGGACCATTTCCAGTCACAGTGATCCAAATGCTAGAGAGGGTCTGACATACACAGTTCATTGAACTTTTATGAGTCATCATGCCTAATAACTAGACCATTCGGCCAGGGTCCAAAGCAGTCTGCTGATCTTCCAAAGAGCACCACACCGTTTTATTCAGCCTTTATCTGACCGGGAGAGTCCCACTTAGATTAAGAATCCATTTTTCGTAGTAAACCTGGCCAAGACACGCATCATCATGAATACGAAACAAACAAGTACAGAGAGCAGACACAAAGGAGAGTAAATTAAACAGAACTAAGAAAAAACTATAATAGGGAACTCATTTAAAAAAGAGACATTTCTAGGAGTAAAGGGAGTTTAGCGATCTCAGAGCTGCACATCTCTCCAGCCCAGGGATTCCTTCTACCTCTACAGATGAGTCATTCAGGTCAGTCCTGGCTTCCAGAATACTCCAGTGGATCAGCTTCTGTGTGTGTGTGTGTGTGTGTGTGTGTGTGTGTGTGTGTGTGTGTGTGTGTGTGTGTGTGTGTGTGTGTGTGTGTGTGTGTGTGTGTGTGTGTGTGTGTGTGTGTGTGTGTGTGTGTGTGTTGCTAATGATGTTCCAAACGACCTCCTCAAGAGACGCGGGATTCATCCCTGGTTTATTGTTGACACATAATTAGAGTTAATGTTGTTTTTTTCTGCACTAAAGAACAAAGTAATGCTATGCTCTGAAGGTGTCCTTGATTCTGTGTCAGCACCAACCACCAGTCTCTGTGAATTCAACGCTCTTTCAAAAGAAGTGACTTAAGTTATGCACCGCATGTTTCCACTGCACAAACAATTTCAATTCATGCCAAGTTCAAACACACATCGAGTATCACAGTGTCTCCTGAAAAACAACACAGCGCGAAATTCACCTTCCCTCGCCCACTCTCGCCCTCTCACACACACACACACACACACACACACACACACACACACACACACACACACACACACACACACACACACACACACACACACACGTCGCAAGAAGTCAACTGCTTTGTAAGACTCCTCTTTTATAATTGTATTGTGCGCCCTTTGTGTAAACAGACTTTTTGAATCTTGGTACGATGTAGATTCCAGACCGGTTGTTTAACTGATCTCTGTGAACAGGGTCATATATTACCCAGAAAAATCACAGGTGATTTAAATTCAATCAATCCCATCATCACTTCCAGCTAAGTCGTCTCCAGTGTGCAGGACAATCATAGGACAAAGGACAATCTGTCCTGGTTACTACGTCGTGTTCACTATATAGGGGTAGGCACTTAGGGCACAAGTGAGCCAATTCAAACATGGTCGTAGAAGCCGGTATGAATGACCTGTTTGAGAGCGTCTGTGAGTGTGTGTCGTGGTGGATGTGCATACCTATCATGAAGATGACTTTTGGTTTCCTGACGTCTGTGCAGTCGGAACCTATCAGAGAGGAGAAGAGATGAGCAATATGCACGCACAAATACACACACACACACAGACAAGCAGAGACCCCCCCTTGCGCGGTAAAATATCCCCCCTTACGTGCTTAAGTGCGTCGCCCAAAATTCCTGACTATGCGACTAAAACACTACGGCCCTACGCAGCTCGCAAAGACTGTGATTGGCCAGCTAACCACATCCTTTCAGGAGTCTCACATTTCCGGTTTTACAGCAACCTTAACATCGTTCAGAGTGTGGAAAAAGACCGCTAACCTAAACTTAGCTACTGCTACTCTCGTCGAAAATACTGGAAGTGCATAAATATAAACAAGCCAGCGATTTCCACTTCCACGCCCACAGATTCGTTCGTTGCTCCCCCTACTGTTCTGGCGGAGAATCCCCTTGCAACACGCGCAATCCTTAAGGAACCTTAAAGGAACCGTAAATCAAAACTTGTCTAAAACAAGTCCCTTGTGTAAATTACGTGCTTACGTCTCTGCGTCTAAAACGACCCTAAATCGGCCTTTAGTGTCTTGTTTCTTACAACGCTGTTAATAATACAATATATTTTAAATCAATAATTATGTTTCTTTGTTTATCTTCCCTGTAGCCCCCCTGTCAAGGTTGTTGACATAGAAACATGGTCGCGGAGTATTGTCGAGTCTGGAAATTCCTCCCATTTCGATTTCTTTGATTGTTTTCAGCTGTGGTGATAAATGTGTGCACTGAACGCTAATGTCATTCGCTGGTGGCGTGAATGTTGGTGGTGTCAGCACAGCAACCATTAACATAACATTTGGTTCTGGGCCAGAGAACACATACAAAACATAACCGCACATTCTGCGTTAGCCAATCAATGCTGCTGGGACCGATTCCAATGATTGGCCTCCATGCCCCACTCACACCTGTTGGTGAGTGTGGTGCCCTTTAACCCTCCCCGGGTGAGAGGGTCCATCCCCACTGCCAATGCCCAAGATGCACTTAGGATAAACGCTTGCAAAAAATTGTAGAACAAATAATTCCATTATTTATATATTTCTTACAGAGACGTGAGCTAGACGCAACATGATACCTGATGGAAACTTTCCAGAGAGGGAAGTGTTGGCTGAACATATGGGATTGGTGCATGTGTGTGTACATTTGGTTTGCCAAGTGTGCACGTTACACACACACACACACACACACACACACACACACACACACACACACACACACACACACACACACACACACACACACACACACACACACACACACACACACACGCACACGCACACGCACGCCGCAGACACGCATCAACGGTAATCTCAAACACTCACTCTCTGCTGTTGCCTCACTGTAACCAATCTCCTCCACCTCCTCTTCCTCCTCCTCTTCCTCCTCCTCTCCCTCCTCATCCACCTGCCCACAGAGAGAAAGGAGAGAACGTCAAGGCTGAGGAAACGAGATAAGAGGCAACCACACAGAACAAGTGTGTGCAACGGGGTCTTGTAGGAGGGCGAGTGAAACAGGAGGTGGCTGGTTCTCAGAGCGAGGGACAGTGTTTGTCGACATCCCACCTGTAAAGCCTTCCCGCGGTAAACAAGGAGGCTTATGAAGGAAGGCTTCAGCACAGCGAGCCTCCTCACTGCTGTCAGGTGGGAGAGCGGGGTCGGAGAATCACAGAGCGGGGGAACCCAACATATCGACAGAGAGGAGACTTTAATATCCTGCGTCGATATCTGGCAGGGAGGGAAGCGGTTCATCATGAAGTGATACTCCTTATTTGATCTATGAGCTCTACTGGTTTTGTTTGGACCATTAGTCGATTGTTGTATATTTCTGGAGGGCGTGAGCTGTGGTTGTTACAGAGTGGATTATATATTTCCCACACAATGTATTAAACTATATTTCACTGTGGAGCAATATTTCACTGTATTAATGTTAATTAATGATGCCTGGTTAAACTCTACAGATGTTAATTTGCTCCGGGCTGTCTCTGCTGCGTCATATTTTATTTTTTGCGCTGTCCCTGTTTGAATAAACAAATAAATAATAAGGCAGAAGATAACTGTGGAAGCCTACAGAGACCTTTAAGGACCTTTAATGCAGTCCAGTCCAACGTTACAGGAGGTTTTAAGAGGTGGCTTGTTATGTGTGTGTTTGAGACTTGCCCTGCTCGATAATACAACGTTCGACCCGCACAGTGTCTTAACACGAAGCACTTCTCGTTGTTTTAACACTTACACAGCGAGGGAGAGGGAAAGAGAGGGGGAGGGAGAGAGTGGGAGAGAAAGAAAGAGAGAGAGCGAGGGTGAGGGAGGGTGAGGGAGAGAACGAGAACATTTTTATCGGCTTAATGTCCAACGTTAAACAACACTATCATAACCCAGAGCATATAAGGAGCAGGTGAAACCAGACTGATGTAAAGCTGTGAAAGCCATTTGTTAGACAGTAGGATGTTGACTGAATAAGTCAATTGATTCTCTCCATGGCTTCTAGCCATCTAGTTATGGTCCCCCCGCCGTGCAGAGTAAACAGCCCAGTGGATTGTCTGCCGACTTTGGACGTGCATTCACCTCAAAAACCTTGTCCCATCTCCGTCTTCTGCTTTGAATAGAAAAGGGAAAGCTGGTTCAGCCATCGGCTTGTGAACAATTGGCGCTATTGTTCCTTGCGCCCTCCTTTATTTGAATGTTTTCATACCGATAATGATTTGATAAGCCCTTTTCCCAGAGGGAGACTGTGTATCACAGCAGTCGATCATAACAGTGATAATAGGTCTTCTCTTTTCATGTGCCCGGGAACGGGAAGAAGGCTTATCTTACCCGGTACATCAAAGGAGCATCAAAGAGCCGTTATATAGTGTGAAGAGGATACATAACTGTGTTTGTTCTATGACGACTCTGAAAACGTTCGGGAGGCACTGGAGCCTCTATTATGCTCAATCTTCTCTACCTGTGTATAGCATGTTGACCGAGTCAACATGTCAGCAACATGTCAACAACCCCCGAGCCCCGGCGATGAGTGTAGCGAATAATAATAATAATAATAATACATTTAATTTAGAGGCGCCTTTCAAGACACCCAAGGTCACCTTACAGAGCATATAGTCATCATTCAAAACTATGTAAAACAGACTAGGAATAAAAGGAAAACAGAGGTTAAACATGAAGAATAATAATAATTAATAACACTCAAAGACGCCTAAAGTGAAGGGGGGACCTCACTAACCACCACCAATATGTAGCACCCACTTGGGTGATGCACGGCAGCCAATCGGTGCCAGAACGCTCACTACACACCAGCTTGAGGTGGAGAGTTGGGGATGAGGTGGAGAGTGAGGGAATAGAACATATTTAAACACTATCGACCATATTTAAACACTGTCGATCACATTTAAACAATATCGACCACATGTAAACACTATCGACCACATTTAAACACTATCGACCATATTTAAACACTATGGACCACATTTAAACAATATCGACCACATGTAAACACTATCGACCACATTTAAACACTATCGACCATATTTAAACACTATGGACCACATGTAAACCCTATCGACCACATGTAAACCCTATCGACCACACGTAAACCCTATCGCCCACATTTAAACACTATCGCCCACATTTAAACACTATGGACCACATGTAAACCCTATCGACCACATGTAAACACTATCGCCCACATTTAAACACTATCACCCACATTTAAACACTATGGACCACACGTAAACCCTATCGACCACATTTAAACACTATCGCCCACATTTAAACACTATCGCCCACATTTAAACACTATGGACCACATTTAAACACTATGGACCACATGTAAACCCTATCGACCACATGTAAACCCTATCGACCATATATAAACACTATCGACCACATTTAAACATGTAAACCCTATCGACCACAATTAAACCCTATCGACCACATTTAAACCCTATCGACCACATTTAAAAAACAACACTATAATAAACACTAACACTAATAAAAACAACAACAAATAAACACTATCGACCACATTTAAACATGTAAACCCTATCATGCGGTAAGATGCGGATGAAACAGCAGCTCCAGAACCTGAAGTTTAACCACAGAGCCTATGGTGCCATATGTGAACTAAAGCGAGTGTACTCCAATAATTGAAATGGTTGTCTCTTTGATTAAATAGTTTTTGAAGCTCAGCATTACCTCCTACTTTTTTGTTTTTTTTGCTCCCCCCTCCCGCCCTGCTGGAAGGGGGGAGCCTTTCAAAGAACGTATCCTAAGTATTTCCTACATAAAGAATTGCCCACGTTAGGATGCATGCCCCCGGCGGGGGTTGCATTGCAGCCTCTTTAGAAGGAGCGCATGAATATCTAGCAGGCCTTGTAGCGCACAAGTTACTGCGGATGGGGAATAGGGGATGATTGCCTCCATCGGATAACTCACCATAATGGAGGCGTTGTGACCATGTGGGAACACATTAGGTGACGTCACAACAGAAGGGCATTATATTGATGGGAAGCTCCTCGTACCTGATTCACCTGGGGGGATAGAAAAGCACCTGGACTAGCACCTGGGTGTTAATCCACTAACCAATTATCCCTTGGGTGGAGCGGGGGGGAGGTGGAGCCATGCTAAAGTGGATGAAGGGAAAAGGACTTTGACGTCATCTTACTGGGTGTCACTTCATCATTCAGGGACAATGGACTGCACATGTTCACATCATGAGTGTGTGCTTGTGAAGATTGGCAAAGCACTCTCAACAAGGTGATAAGCCTCAATGTGGGCCGCTAAGCCACCTGTGCATTGATAGCAGATATTATTATATGGATATGGAATAACTAGTTAATACATGGAAGGATTTGCTGATACATAACACATATTAATTTAATGGGACTGGACACACTCTTATTGGCAGAATGTTCATGTTAGTCATTTTTTCATAAAGAGCAGTTTTCTTTTGGAATACTGCGTGCTCCAAATCAACAATAGGAAGCAAACCAAAAACAATGCATTGTGGGTTTAATATACTCTTGGGCCACACACTAGAAATAATTTACATATTCAGACAGGTTCACATTAACTTTCGGAGATTAAAATGGGTCGCAGTCAGACGTGTTGTAATCAGGAGTGGACGCACTAATAAACATTTTGTCATAATACTATATAACTCAATTACTTTAGATTACCAATTAAAATTTTGCAGGAAAACCAAAGCAAAATAAATAAGGCACGATCGCACACGGTTGGCGTTTTTTGCTCTGTTATTATTATGGTCTGCAACAAGGAGGTGATATTAGCTGCCCTCGGCTGTCCTGTCAAGTGGCCTCGACCGCGAGCTGTTTGTTGACAACGTTTAGTTCACCTCACAACGCCCAGCGTGGACACTAACCAAACCGGAGGAGGACGCAGCAAAGAATCAACCTCACCCCTGCGTCGGAGCGAGTCTATCGAATTATACGTCGGCGCAGGTGGCCTGGTCACCCGTGGCAACCGGGTCAGAGGTGAAGAGCTCTGTGATGAAACTGTGACCCTGAACCACTTTGACTCGAAAACCACGCAAATGACCTATGACCCGTACCGACCGGAGTGACCAACTCTGCCAAGAGCTTAACTGTGTGTTGGGATAAAAAACAGCCGTGCAGGTTCAGGCAGAGTAAACTGGGCATGCCTTGGAGCCAAGGAGGAGGTAAGACACACAAGATAACACAGTTCACCTGGGGAAACCGCCGAATGAATCTCATTTCAATGAATCTCTTATATAACCTATAACCTATAATCTTTTTCACCTTATCATTATTTGCGATAGTCAGACTTGTTCACAAAACATTATTTAGACTAGAGGCATCTGGTGCGCTGCTGAACGTGTGAGACGCCCTGGAGGGACGGGGAAGCTGAGGCAGACTCTGACAGGCGCCGGTATGTGGCCACACCTAACTCCCCTAGGGACGAACGAGGCTGGAGATAGAGAGAGAGAGGGCGACAGAGAGAGAGATAGAGACAGACAGGGAGAGAGAGAAAGAGAGAGAGAGAGAGAGAGAGAGAGAGAGAGAGAGAGAGAGAGAGAGAGAGAGAGAGAGAGAGAGAGGGGGCGACAGAGAGAGAGAGAGAGAGGGCGACAGAGAGAGAGAGAGAGAGAGAGAGAGAGACAGAGCGAGATAGAAACAGATAGGGAGAGAGAGAAAGAGAGAGAGAGAGACAGAGAGAGAGAAAGAGAGAGAGATAAACAAAGATAACGAGAAGGAAAATAAAACCAAGAATGATAGATTGTAATGGTATCCTCAGGTAATTAAAAAGCGCTCGTCAGGCGTGTCATTAGGACCCAGCAGTGGCGCATTAACCCAGCCTCCTGCTTCGTGACTCACAAGAGTTAATTTCCTCCGCGCAGCTCGTAGGTAATACAATCTCTACCCGGAGTCTGAAGGTGATGCACTGTGGCGTTGGGATTGGCATCTTGCGCAGCGGCGTGCCTGAGTGGTCCAAAGTGTGGGCAACGTGGAACCCCACCCCGCCGTCATCTCCCGGCCCATTGTGTCAGACTGCCCACGGACATGCCCCACCGAGTCCCCAATCTTCTCCGATCAAACCAGCAGCAGAACCCGTGATTGGGGAGTTGGCGGGGGGGGGGGCAGTGCCCCGCCTTCTCCCACACGCTCTCTCCGTCTCTCGTCCACTTTGGTGTGGGCCACCTCTGTCGGCCATTGTGCTAACATCGTTTGTAGTGGTCCAGCGGTTGGAAGACCCAACAGGGTCCCTGCCAAAGTGGACAACCCAGGAGAGGTTTGTGCTCTCAGGGGCCTGAAAACACACAACGCTATCCGATATCGTTGTGGGTGCCTGCCAGGGTGTCGCTCTGCTTGCTATGCATGCTTTGATTCCTTCATTCGTCAGACACAACAGTGTCTCGATTCAAAGAGTCAAATAGCTGACAATACTGACGGTGCGACCTTAAGGGGTCTGCACACCGCCCAGACTCAAACCAACGGCCAACAACATTCGTAAATTGCATTGAAAACTGGAGAAGAAGAATACGGTCAACACAGCAGTGTGTACGTTCTGCGCTTGCGCGAGATGCAATGAGTCTCCTTTACATTGGGTGGCGCTAGTCTCATGGTGAGAGTCCGCCTCTACCACACACTGTGCTGATTCGCACAACCAATTGTTGTTCCCGAACTCGTCCGAGTCTCCCCAAACGTTTCAGATGGCCAACGGTTGGGCCAGTGTGTAGCAGCCTTTATTGGTCTCGGTTCTGCCCGGCACAATTCCCTTTTGTTTGCTTGAACGAGAACCCATTCTGGAAACCCGACGTGCAGTTTTGTCAGCTAAACCTAAACCATAAAGGATGGATCAAACGTATGAAAGCGTGATGTTTCCCTCCAGCCACACAAGCCTCTTTCATTGCTCTCTCTGTAGGCCAAAGCCTCTTGATGAGGCTCGGACACTATATGCTTAAGGGCAGTGGCATCTCTGACACCGCTTCATGATACACATGACCCGCGTGCTCGAGGAACGAGGAGGAAGAGACACGCAGTGCAGCAGATGCTGCCCAGAAGAGGCTCGTAAGTGTGTATCTTCTCCGGGAAAGCTCCCAGATGTGACATCCGGGCCCGACTCCGGGCTATGGCTCCCATGTGTGATTTGTGTAACTATAGGACACTAAAATGTATCAGCACTAATAAGGATCTTAGGTTAAACCCTGGCAGCCATGGCAACTGTGGTAAGGCAAGGTTACATTGTATTCAGAGCATTCCTTCCAAAGTCAGATGTACTTCAAATTAAAAGCGGCCAATTAGCACGGGACAAAAGGTGATGTAATATGATCTGACGCTTGGATTTGATTTGATTGGATCAAGGACTGGTGACAGAACACACGCGCCAGCTGTGGGTGAGGCTGTGAGCAGGTCACAGCCTTTTCATGAGCAGGGGAAACACGATATGATTGAAGTGTTAAGCCACCGCATTAAGGGATGGTAGCACAGATTAGGGTTGGATGCATATTTTATCATCTTATTAAATGCGTGAATTATATAACTGTTTAAAAATGATCAAACAGGTTTGTGTGGCTTCAGATCAAGGACAACATTTCCAGAAACATTGAGGTTGACATAAAAGTATCGAGGTTATACTGTAGTGTAAGTGTCTGTCTACGGAAAAGGCTCACACACTATGATATTAAGTTTACCCTTCTTCCATACTCTTATAACTCATAACTTTCATCAAGATTTCAATCTTGGCGTCAGAGAGGTAGCGTGCATATTTCTAATCGGTGGTCCAATATCGGAGATTCAGCACGGACATGCAGGCTAAACATCCTTATCGTGCGTGCATTTTTTTGACGGGCTTAGATTGCATTGGATGAAAGCATCGGTACAAAGTAGGAGAAGCTTCAGTGCCTTATCCACTGTGTCCCTACCTGAGGACTAGCAGTAGCTGACGGTCTTACCTCCCCATCGTACTTGCAAGGAGCATCTGGCAGACTGTTGGGTTCGCCCAGTAGGCTGAGATCCAGTTCACTGGGCCCTGGAGACCAAAGACAACCACAGCAGCAGAGTAGCACGCGTCAGACCTTCACATGGTGTACAGATGGAAAAACGGTCGCTGGGAAGGTAGGACTCAAGCAATCATTCAACTCGGCCTGAGACTAATGATCATAAAGGCCGGGGCTTATTATCACAGGCCCCTGACAGCCAAAGACACCAGATTCTTTCTCTTTTTTGTCAGAGCATTTGATTTATCGATCGCTGTCCGGCATTTCAAGGCTTCTAAAAATAATTGCCTGCTCTAGCTTTGATTGAATATATTTATATTATGTATGAGGATTTCTATTTGATTTCCGGACCAAAAAAATCAAGCCTCTTTTCATGGTGTTTTCTGTTCTGCAGTATTTATGTATTTTCTCTGTTCATCCAAGGTCAAACAAAGGGAGCTAATGGGGCACCCTGTTGTGATGTTCCATTAAAGAGCGTGCATGAACAGTTTCAAATGCTAGCAGGCCATCAGCCAAATGCTCTCTGCAGCTCACTGTTACTCTCTGTTGCGCTCAATCAGCTCCAATCATTTCCTTACTTAGGTAAAACTGTATCTAATGAATTGGTGCGCTGAAATCCTGTTTTTAGATAGAAACATTAGGGTCGTAAAAGGCTGTTTGTGTTTTGTGCTATGTTTAAGACATTATGGTATTATGCGCTCAGCATGCAGAAAGTTACGTAAACAAATAAAACATTTAATATTCAGAATAAAGCACTGAAAATAGATGCTGTATGTTGTGCATCAACGGTGGATATAGCCGGCAGAACTTGCTTCATCAACAAACATTAAATAGACATAATTGCTGCTTACCCAAAACATTCCACATTAATATTTTTGCTCAAGTTTCTAAAGATATATGTTTCGGGCTTGGGAAATGTACGTGTTGCAATTCATTTTTAATTATTTAGTGCATAAAAAACCTTCGGAATATCAAAGTACAGGAACAGGAATCTTCTTCTTCATTCGGCAAAAACAGAAAATAATGTGATTAGTAGCTAAACTGAACTACTACTTAGCTTCTATACTTAATGCTGAAACTGAATAGATTACGTGTTGGCAAATAAGTGCGAAGCGCTCCACTTTTTTGCGCTGTTTAGCATCTTCTGCGATAAATACTTGACTTTCAACTGGTTCTATTTTGATTTCCCGAGAAACATTTCAACCTGCTTTTGGTGTTTTGGTTGCTAGGGCAACAAAGGCACAAGTAAGACATGTCCAACTATTTTTAATAAACATGAACAAATATTAATTTATTTGTTACATATAGATGAAGAAGCTAGAATAGGGAGTGGTATAATATGCCAACACTTCGAGTGACACATTTCCCTTCTTCAATAATGTATTTTATCATTCGTTTGTAATATAAATCCCCTTAAACGTAAAATTGGATCACTTTCAGCATTTCTTTGCTTTAAATCCCCCTTAATTCAAAGGATAACCTTCCTTATGTTGATTCAAGTTATCTGTCTGCCTCCCACCCACATGTCTTGACATCTGCTGTAGCCACCTGGAGCTGCTTTACAGTCAGTCTGGGACCGAAGGGGTTCTCATATTGAACGTTTCTTCAACCCTGGCTTTAATAAAATCTCTCATGCAAAACATAAACACACAAACACATGTCACGAAAACTCACGCAAACACACACCACACACACACACACACACACACACACACACACACACACACACACACACACACACACACACACACACACACACACACACACACACACACACACATACAGGCATGTCATACCTGAAGGAGGACACACGACTCTCTGATGGTTTATGGAGACACTGCTTCTACTATGAAATGCTAACTATAATGCTAAAAACTATGAATCTAGAATTGTTTAAATATATTAAATATACATTATTTATCAGACAACTTTTATAATAACCCCATAATAATATTTGATCTACACTTTTAATAAATATCCAGTGAAGTAATGTAATCAGAATTAAGTTCTTAATTTAACACAGAAGAAAAAGGCCAAAGGACAAAAACTGATTCCCACCACAACACAAACATGTAGAACGAAGAACTAAAGAGGGCCCCGATACAATGTCCCTGTTGCAGGTGTGAGGAGTTATTGCGCGTTTGTCAGTATGTTTTAAGTAAACACAACTTTAAAATAGACACAGCCAATACTTGCCGCCAAATAACCAAAATACAATCACTCTTTTGCTCACCTCCTAATTTTGCATGTGAGTGTTTGTATACAGTATATTTGTGTAAACAACTGTATTCATTTACACTCACCTGCTACCCGTGATTTGAAAGGGAAAAGTTTGCTGTCCAAAGTCATGCTGATGTCACTGAAAACCTCCTCCTCATCTCGATCAGCATCGAACTGAAAAGAAGAAATATTTATCAGCTGCCACTCTCTGTCAAAACACATTGAAGGGGGAGACTAACCCAAAAAGGAAAGAAAACAACTTATATATTATGTAATGTTTTACTGAAACGTATAGATTGAAAGTAATCCCTGTTTAGAGTCAAATGAATTCAGTTTCAAGCTTACTTAAGATCTAGTGGCAGGGGTAAATTCGTGGTTATGGGATGTAAAGGTTAAAAAGAGACAAATCAATAATTGTCTTGATAATAACACTTTTCTCTCCGTCTGTGAGACAAGGCATTGATTGCTCGTCCCAAAACAAAGTCAATTCGCCAAGGGAGGGGGGTGGGGGGAGGGGGGGTGGGGGGGGTTAGTCCGAACCACACTGCTGCAGCCCCCGTCCACCCGTTACTATGGCAACAGGCTATGAAAAGGCCCCCACTGTCTGCTGTGTTGTGGGTACCAACCTGAGTGAGGTAAAAGGATTAATCCTTCACTCAACAACATCGTCATTTTAAGTTCCCCACTGTCTCTGGAACTTAAAACAACTTTTTACGATACTCCCTATTTATTTGATGTACACTTTATATAATTATATATATATATATATATATATATATATATATATATATCAAAGTAATATATATATATATATATATATATATATTAATGGAAGTAATGGAATTGGAGTAAAGTGGAATTTTGTAATGAATAAAAAATGGTTACACAGTCGACTGAAGATCCAGATCCCTACTACAACGTAAACATGTTAAAACAAAGGACTAAAAACTTCACACGGTATACGATGTCCCTGATGCGCGTGGCAGGTGTGAGGGGATGTCCCTGATGCGCGTGGCAGGTGTGAGGGGACATTCGGAGTGGCCAGTTGGTTTGAGCAACGGAAAATGAAAGAATGAGAGATAGGGTGCATAAATGCATGAAATCTTCATATTATTCCCGTTCATAAATATTAAAAAGGCCAGTATTTGACATTGAAGTAATAAATGAGTGAGCAGATCCTTGGAAAACGGTTTGTTTTGAAAGAGGCTGGTATGAGGCAAACAGGACCAAACTATTTTTATTTCACAGAATAAGACTTTCCATTTCTCCCGTAATGAGCGGATAGCCTGTGCATGAATGTGTGTGTGGGTGTGTGGTTTTTGTGTCTGTGTTGGCATCTAAATGTCTGACGTACTGTGACTCAGAAAAACTAATTCAATTGGACAAACATGGCAAACTAAAGACGACAACGGAAGACATTTAAAAGTAAGCGAATATGAATAATTGAGCTTTTCACAGAGAGGGCTGGGGCGGATAGACTTTCCATCATGAGATGTGACATTTGGAATGAAAGCCTTTCATCTGATCGGGTTTTGTCAGAAGACCCGCTGGAACCGTAGAATATTTCTAACCAATTAGGGAAGAAAATACATTCGGTTATTCAGGGTTTTGAGGAATGGACAGCACAGCAGGAGTACAATGTTACAATGTGTCAGCACATGGCATTATCCTGCATTATAAGTATTCCTATTCAGGCATTGTCATGGAGAGCCTGATCTAATGTCACTGGAGGAAGCTAATGGTTCCTTTTGTGAGGTTGTTTTTCGCGATATAATTGTGGACTTTCCTGGTTAAATAAAGGTTAAAAAAATAAATAAAAAAATGGAAGTATGATGGATAATGTGCATGTGTGTCTTCGCTTTATTTTGGTCTGGTCTACAGATAAATTACAGTTAAATGCAAAGGATGAAATAGAAGACGAGTGATTGGCCAGATCTGTGGGTTGCTGGGAGAACCTAGTTAAAGACCCTGTATTTAATGAATGCTGCAAACCTTGCCCCTGGGTTGTGATCCCAGCTATTAACATCAAGCCCTTCTCCAAGCCTCTTATGTCTGGGAATGCTTCAATAGCCCATTTTAATTGTGGTGTTATCAAAGAGGCAGCACATTATTCATTCCCCCAAAGTGTGTATTTGACAGTTGTGTCGGACCCCCTATAATTAACCCCACCTGGGTATTTGGATTGTGAAATTGCCAAATTGGGGAGTTTAGCTCGTGTCTTGTTTTATATTTCGAAATTAGTTCTATATGCACGAGCCGTAAAGGAATTCAGTTTCAGAAGCAAGATCCTTTGAAGGCATATTGAACAGCTCCATTTAATTAAAAGTGTCACATCAACGTTAACACCACCACCCCCACCTCCGCGTTTCTGTAGCCCGATATGATTGGATGATCCTGGAGACCTTGCCCTCAGCTAAAGGTTAAATTGTTCCCTGCATTATATTTGACATTTCATACCATCTCTAGATAAGTCACAATTCCCCCATCCCTCCTCTCGCAAACACACACACACACAGACACAGTCATGGATGTAACGGCTTGACGAATGAAAGCAGGGTCTCTTCTGGTTCAGATGTCTTCAGCGTGCTTGAATCCAACCCACTACGCTCTACGTTTGAGGAACTCCCGCCCCTCAGAATCACGCCGTTATTTTGGGAGCCATTGTCTGCTATTGCAAGGACCAGGCCAAGCCATGGATAGTGCAGATGGCATTGAAAGGTGATCCGTTCTATTTTTCGAGGTGGCTTTGCCATGTGTGTAGCCCACATTTTCACTGTGCACAGAGTGCTGTGAGGTTGTTAAATGCTTGAATAAAAGCAGAGATACATGGCAAGGCAAGAGTTAGCGGCAGGTGATGCTACTAACTACTAACACATTGTTTAGCACTGGTTTGATCCCATCAAAAACCACCGAGGGCAATGAACCGTGTTTCACCGGAGATGGCGTTGCTCATATGCAATGGTTCTTCCTGGGTCGATATTTGTTATATTCACGTCAGATGTGTAGAGGATCCGTGTTTGGATGTCAGAAGGGAGGAAAGTGATTTATTTTATAACTGTATTTGCTCATTAGCCCTTTGAGAATGTAATGGTGATTAAAGGCTATACAACTAAAATGTAATTGAATTGAATTGGATCGGAAGGGCTGGGAGAGACAGTTTCCTTTTAATATCTAAAATCCTCTTTGAAATCCTTTAGAAAGGCATCCCTTAGTCTGGCCTTCCTCTCATTTCCTCTCCCCAGCTGCTGAAGGCTGTGAGAAGTTGTGTTAAGACTTCGCTCTGTCGGACGAGCAGCACAGACAATCCTCAGGGCCAAAGTAGCGACGGTGAAATTGTTTCCCTACAGGCGCACATCTCGGGGCAACAATGCCAGATTGTAAAGAGTTTAGAAGGTGCAGCATCATTCTACTCAGAGGAAAAGGAAACAATTCAAACATTCCCTATAAATCGTAGGAGCAACTCAGCCAATGGCCTTGAGTCCTGGGCGCAGTGGTGCCCATGGTTCCGGGTTCGAGGGCTGAGATCCATTATTGGTTCTGTGTGAAGGAGGCTTTTTTTTTTTTTTTTTTTTTTAGTTTTGTTTGTTCATACAATCAGTATAGTATGTGTGAACAGGTGACGTCGTCTTAGTCATAGAACATAGAAGCGGAACCATGAAAATAAAATAACAACAGCAGTAATAATAATAGTGGCAAATAAAATAGCTTGAATTAAAAAATTGAATCAAATTAAATGTATAAGAAACGTAATAAAAATAATCTGAAGGAAGCTCAAGTTCTGCCGAGGCCTGGGATTCTATCGAGTAGCAGCGCTGACGTCACCCCCACCGTTGGCCCTCGTTGATGTCATTAGCAGTCTAATGATCTGTTGAGGCAGCCGTGCCCTGAACTGTAATCGTAACCACCGGGGCGTCGTTAGGCCACAGAGAGACGCAGAGGGAGGTCTGCCGTGTGGCGGCGTTGGCGGCAGCCTCGTCATAGGTGTAGCAGACGTCACACGCAGACGTATATCAAACAGCCACGCGCCACCCGTTCACCAGCCAAGCGACGTTCGAGGCGATGCAAAATTTAATTTAAAAAGTAATTGGCCGACTGTATACGACTTTACTAAACAAATAAAAAAAACAATTAATGCACGCACACACACACTGTACGCACATCAGTACATGCAGTACATACATGGCTGCGGCACAAGCACCGTGAGAGCAGGTCAGGTCACCAACAACTCATCCCAGCTGCTGCTCATCATCTATTGAATGAGGTCCTTCTCTGAAGGAAGGGGGACTTTATTTATATTGCACCCTTCAAAAACAAGGCCATTCACAGAAAAGCGCTCTACTTTGCTTGATTCCATCCATGAATAGATAAATACGAATGGCGGGGCAAGTATTCGTTTTATAAAAACTTCCCGATTGCGATACAGTCAAAGAGCTGGCGGGATGTAGCCTTTGATGTAACAGCGATCTTATTTATAGACAATATAAAGCTGCCAGCCAGCCCATAAAGAGCAAACTATTGACGCCATCAGATTAACTAACTGCCAGGTCTTTGTTGCCGAGTATTGTAATGTATTCCTGTCAAACTTGATCTTGAACGGCCCCCTGGGCTCTAGGGAAATACAGTAACACCCCCACTTCTATCTTTTACCATTTCGATATTTCTTACATTCCATGATTCCGTCTGAATCTCCACTATTAGTATACTGCATAGTATGTAAGAGTAGTATGTAATATGTCCAAAATACTATTAACACATCGTGTGCAAAACACAGTGTACTAAAAGCACCTGGAAAGCTCCCGGTGAAACGAGGTGCACTGTTGAGCGCAGAGCGTTTATCCACTTCGACCCACTTGTTGTTTCAGTTCCACTTTAAAAAACAATGTTTCTCGAAACCAGCTTTTGTTGGAGGGCATGCCGCCTGTTGGTCGATATCCCAAACCTCTTGTGATCCTCTCGATGCACACGGTGGACACGGCCGTCGAGTGGAGGTCTCCTGGGGTCCACAGAGGACGCTCAGAGCCAAGTCGACAGGCTCAGTTCAAGCTGATGTGTAGCCACGTATAGGAGGACAGGTGAGTGTGAGTGCGCTGGGCCGGAAAGATCTTAAGTGGGGTGTTTGTGTATACGTGCGTGAATGTCAGCGAATTTCCAAGTTCTCAGTTGCAAAGTGTTTCTTGGGAGAGACGTGGTGAATAAATACATGATGTTTTCAAGCTCAAAAAATTATCGTTTGAATGATTCGTGATTTCAACATTGACCAAAATAATCGGGATTTTGATTTTTTCCATAATTAAGCAGCCCTAGTAATTTGAACTAAACAAACTAAACTAAATGGACACGGCAGCAGCAGCATGCAAGGCAGGTTGAGAGCATTGTTAGAAAGCCATACGATCCAGCAGCCATGTCAGAGGAACAACTGAGAGCACATCAGCTTACAGGTCCTTATTTTGAGACCCCAGTAGTCATCGAAAAACGCAGTGCTCTAGATTGCTGGAACCCTTCCACCAGACCCTGCGATGGGTAATAAATAACTATATTAGTCTAAAACAGAAATGGGAGGTAGGAATGGGCTCACAGTGTTTATCATGGCCCAACGCCTTCTTGCATGGAACCTTCCGATAGATTACGCTCCACGTCAACAGACGTGAGCTAATGTTTCTGGCTAAGGCATGGCTGGAGCCAGATACGACCACTGCGACAGCTGTCGTTGAGACATTTATATTGGATATCTGAGGGCGCTGCCATATGAGGCTAAAGACGTCGGGCACCGGCACAGCCTCACAAGAGTCGGTAGAATCAGATGAAAGGTATCAGTCTGACGTAGATATGCTTCATGCTCAAACACGTGGCCGTTACCCCGGCCCTAACCACCCCCATTATTCATGAGCCAAGAGGGAGACTATTTTACCGCCAGCGCAGAACAGAAGATGCTCAGGCAGAAGTAGGTCACATCTCCTGTCAGTGTTTCTAAACGGATGAGGAATGAAGCAGCACAATCCTCAAATGGCCAACAAGTACATTCATTCGCACCCTTGATGGTGAAACTAAGGCTTCCAAGCAGGCGATCTGCCCAAGATGTAAAAGCCTTGATGGGTAAAGGGAATATAATTACTTTATCTACAAGTCAGAAACTTTCCAGAGGTTCAACAACCGCTTCCTTGGATCATGTTATCTATTTTCCAGACGGAGAAAGTCCCTTGAGGCTGGTACAAATCATGTTGGATTCCCTGCAGGAAGCAGGTCTAGGGGTCAAAGATCATCCTGTTCATGACTGACCTAGACCGGTCACAAAGAGGCAGGTCAAGTCATTTCTGAGCCTGGCTATCAAACCTAAAAAATGAAAACACAAAGCCTACAAGGTGTGGGTACTGCGTGGTGCCCTAAAAAAAACCAGGTTAGAACACCAGAAATGGAACATCATAGTGATGCGATTAACAAGATGAACGTGAGAGAGGTGAGCGAACAAGCAATCTTGAAAGTCCGCGGGAGAGGGGACCAAAGCGGAGAGCAAGAGAGACAAGAAGAGGCGTTTTTTCCTCCCCAGCAAACGCACGCAAGGCGCGAGAGCCCAGAAGAAAACAAACGGACGAATAACAGAAACACCAAGTGGGGGGAAAAACCAAGTGGTCAAAAGTTGACCGTGACCGGCAAGGAACATAGCAGCTCCGTATCTATCGCTCATGTTCCGCACAGAGGGCCATAAGGACGGTCGTGGCGTGCCGAGGGACGTGTGGGAGGGACTCTGCGTTAATGTGTTGTTTACTTTGCAAGTGTTAGCTTCTCTGCTCTCTGCTGGCAGCAGGACGCGGTACATTCAACGGGAATGGAGACACCCCCGCCCTGCCCCCCCCCGGCGCCATTCGCACACTGCAGCGACACATCCCAAGGCTCTTTGGACGTCTACCCTTTAACAGGTTTAGATCATCGTTCGGGAGACGCCCCGACCGTTGCAAAAATAATAGTTTATTTTCTTTGTGGTCTGAAAAGTAAATCGTTTTTTTTTGTTCACTGGCGATGTGGCGCCACGTTCGATACTGACCTAGATCCATGGGAGCACACACCAGAGGAGCTGACGAGGGCAGCCTCTCGGCTTGGATGAGGGACGGCTGGGACAGTGGCAGGGGACTCACACCTTATTAGCGGATGCACCGTCATGCTCAGCCAGTCTACTCAGCACTCGCGAGTGTGCAGCGAGCACTCTGTCGCCACTCTCCTCACTGTGCTCGAGGTGTGGGGAAGCTGTTAGCCACCAGCCGTGCTCCTGTCTGAGCACTCTGCAGCCGCGGCAGAGACTCTGTGTTTACTTTTGTTTAGCTTTGTGTGTATTCTGCATGAACCACACCTCCAACACAATGTACTTGACTACACTGGGAGGTGTGTGTGTGTGTGTGTGTGTGTGTGTGTGTGTGTGTGTGTGTACACAAACACGCTCAAGCACACTGATACGCTAAGTACACAAACAGACGCAGACAAACAGCCACACACACACACACACACAAACATTTACCCCCACCCACACCCACACACTCACACACACAAACACACACACCCACACACACACACACACACATACACACACACACACACACACACACACCCAGAAGCACACCCACCAACCAATATACTCAAACACACCAGACACACACACACACACACACACACACACACACACACACACACACACACACACACACACACACACACACACACACACACACACACAGATACACACGACCCCGCCCTTGCGCCTAAACACACACAGTCAGGTTCTGTTGTTTCTTCCCGGTCCGGAGGCGGTTACCGTGGCGATGGGCCCCCGCTCCTGGAAGTACTTGACCAGGGGGATGGTGTTCTGCTTGAAGTTGGTGAGGCGCCGCTCCGTGGCCTTGGGGTTGTCGTCGGGGCGACCCTGCAGCTCCGCCCGGCGCTCCAGACGCTCCTTCAGGCGGTGGTTGGCGCAGGCCAGGAACACCACCAGGTCGGGGGTGCAGATCTGCAGGGGAGGGGGGAGGGGGGGGGGGGGGGGGGGGGGGGGGGGGGGGGGGGGGCGTTGAGAACGGGCCCTCTTATGAGGACGCTCTCTAGTCTAGGAAACGCTTCAAGGTCAAGGACACTTTTTTGACATTTTTTGACACGTTTATTGAGATAAACGTTCTTAGTAAGACTGTATTTGGGAGAGAGAGAGAGAGAGAGAGAGAGAGAGAGAGAGAGAGAGCGAGGAGGGAGGAACATCAATTGAGAGATAAAGAGAGAGAGATCTAGACTGAGAGAGAGAGAGGCTGCTCTTAGAATTAATTCAAGAGAGTGTAGTAAAGAGAGACGACAAACATTGACAAAGTCAATGGAGAAATTAGTCAAATCGCCAAAACTTTCGACAAAAACATAACAGATATTTTCAGGGCATTTCACATATAACGGCTCTGTCATTCCTAGCATATTACACTCAAATGTTAGCTCTTAAATCTTCCCTACCGCCACCTTTAATTAGCTGTCCTCTCATAGTCATTGGCTGCTCCATCATTCTTTTCTGTATGCCATCAAGTAAGACCCTGAATTTGGCGTTCGAATGCACATTAATGTGATGACTAATGCAGTTGTATTGCAGAGATCTCAAAATATCAAGCAGCAGTGACACCTACATATCAATACTTATGTTTGCAAAGCTCCTTGATATGATTTTTTATACAAGGTCTGTCAATGCAGGACTGTCTGACAGAACATGTCATGCTGAATCACAGTCTCTCTACAAAGGTTACCTAAAGGTCAAAATACAAGACGTCTTGCATCTGCAAAACTGCAGCGTGGAACCGATCTCAGCCGACAGCCCTATGTGTGCCCGATGTGACTTTCAGAAACAGACTCGTCGGCTTGGGGAGTTCAGTCAAGGGACAGCTTTGGCTAATGAGTTGTAAAGATCATCAGTAGTGTCTCAAATATCACAATTAACCATTAAACCAATAATCCAAGTAACAAACTTGACAAGAGCGCTCAGCGTCCGCTGCTGCTATTCTTCATACGATGCGCAATTATTGCATTGGAACCAAAAAATCAAGGGGCATGCCATATGATTATTCTGCATTGCTCTGCAACGATGCAATGGCTCAGCTGTAAAAATGGAGGATCAGCTCAGGATATGAAATGCGTTCTTGATCTTAATATAACTCGTCGGATGAATGTCAGAGTGACGCAGATGTAATTTGTGAAGGGCCATTGCTCTTAACTCTAAAACCCCGTGTTAATGTCGGAGTCCCACTGGGTATTTATAACCCTGCTGAGCTAAATGGGGGACAGAATGTGCACCAATAGGAAGTCATCGGCTTCAACAACAAACAACGGGGCCCCGGCCAGAGTAGAAAGGCTGCGTTCTGATTGAGCTTGTTTTGATGTAACTTCTCGAGCAGCTTAATAGCGAGCCGTCGCCGGGGAACAGAGGGGCTCTAAGTGAAGCCCATTCCCCCGAATGGAGCCTTCGATCAACAGGCGTCCCCCGGTCGCCATTCATCTGCCTCGCTGACAATGTGGCCCATCTGAACGTTCATTGTTATCTCTGCACACAGTTGGCCCTCGCTCATTAAAATGCCAAGACCACCGAGGCAACGGACTATATTCGATCTGACTCCAACCCCCCCCCCACCCCCCCCCCCCCCCCCCCCCCATCTTAACCCAAACCTAAAAATAGCAGCTGAATGACGTTGTTTTTGTTGCCTTACACTCCTGCTGTATTCTGTGCTCGAGATCTGTGTCGTGCTAACCCAAAGTTCCTGTTCCATAGCTACCAGTAACTCTTGCGAATAGCCCCCCCCCCCCCCCCCCCCCCCCCCCCCCCCCCACACACACACACACACACAGGTACAAGCTCCCATGGGGATCACGACCCGGTTTTCTTCCTGCTCTCGACACCAGCCAGGCCCCCCGTTTGTCTGATGGAACATGGTTAAGACCTCGGCCGCCAGATGCCCCCGTTGTATCACAGGTTGACATGGGGATCATTCCTGGGCAATTAGCAGCTTTGGTGGCTCTGTCACACTCATTTGTACCGGCTGCCAAATTTGTACCGGGCGCGTCATCAATACGTAATCCATTCCAAACCTGCCCGGCAACAGATGATCGCGTCGTCCGTTGCCTGCGCAACGGACAATCACGTCGAATGACGTGAAAGGTTCACGAACATTCGCGAACCTTCTATCTAGCGATCCGTATCTGTATTGTGCTATTTCGTCCTTGACCTGCTTTTAAACACTCAGTTTACTTGCTAAATTTGATTAAACAATGAAATACAATACAAATATAAAGTAAAAACAAGTGTTATCTAGCGATCCGTTTTCTGTATTATGTTATTTCGTCTTTGGCAACATGAGCGCGAATGTTTTTTGAAACCTGCCCGGCAACGGACGACGCGATCATCTGTTGCAGGCAGGTTTGGAATGGATTACGTATGGATGACGCGCCCGGTACAAATTTGGCAGCAGGTACAAATTGAGTGTGACAGCTCCGTTGAATCACTGCAGGTGTCTACCTCTCTGGCCGTTTGCCGCACCCAGTAGAAGGACCAGCACTTCCTCCCACAGCGACCCAACACGTCATCGAAACATTAACATCCTCGTGAGCAACATGGGTTTTTAGGTAATAACTTTTATAACATATCTTACATTCTTATTGTATCGTAACGTGACAACGCAATCAAACTGCACAGGAGTTTGGGGAGGTAAACTCAAAACCACTTTCAACACATTGTGTGTTGTGCTTTGTTACAAAGGAAAAGGCCAACTCATACCTCAGTGCGATTAACATCAATGCTAAAATACATCATAGGAAATTAGATAAGTGCGTTAGTGTATTGTACCCCTCACACAATGGCAGCCTGCAGCTAGCGATGACTGGAATGGAAAGCTACAGTTATTAAGCAATCACAGTTAAACTTCAACATAAACATGTAAGAGCACTGGCTAGCTTAATGGCTGGGTAGCCGACATCCCATGCGTGTGTGAGTGTGTGGTTGTGTGTGTGTGTGTGCGCGTTGGCATGTGTGTGTGTGTGTGTGTGTGTGGTGTGTGTGTGTGTGTGTGTGTGTGTGTGTGTGTGTGTGTGTGTGTGTGAGCGTTGGCATGCGTGTGAGTGTGTGTGTGTGTGTAGAATCGGTCGGCCTGGACTTCCATACAGCACTAAGGTCCTCTTTCGGAGGCGGTTGAACGAGATCAGGGCTGAACGCCGGGCTGAGGGCGAGCTGACATACTTTGAATCCAGCTCCAACACCGGCAGCACAGACCTCTTAGAGCATGATGAATTAGTGCATGAATGAATGACAGGGGTGAGAGTGATGCATGTGACTTTGTGCTTGTGTGTCAGCGGAAACTAGAGAGAGAGAGAGAGAGGGAGGAGAGCGAGAGAGAGAGAGCGAGAGAGAGAGAGAGAGAGAGAGAGAGAGAGAGAGAGCGAGAGAGAGAGAGAGAGAGAGAGAGAGAGAGAGAGAGAGTGGAGCCCGATCCATGAGTGACGACAAGCAAGCCTCAAGAATCAAATCGTAATGACCATGTCCATCTTCTAATGCAAGTAAGCTTTCTTCACTCTCCATAGGTAGGCATAGATAAGGTGCCCTCATGAGGAGAGACCAATGGAAAGCTGGGAGTACAGTGGAAGATACACGAAACGATAATGCAACAGCAAGGGGGAAAAACAGAGCTGGACGGACAAGATTCAAAGACAAGCTCCGAGTGAGATGAGAGAGCCTGCGTTGGCCTTTTGATTTGGACAGGAGGTAAAAATAAAGAGACTTAAGGTCTCGGATGAAAGGGGAGGTGAGTAGAGAGGGAGAGGGGGGGAACGGGGGAGGGGGGAGGGGAGGAGGGGGGCGTCCCTGGGCATTACCCTGAATGGGGGGCAGCACGATGAAGATTGGCCCCACGAGGCTTTCTCAGAAGCGGCAACATCAGTGGTGTGTGTGTGTGTGTGTGTGTGTGTGTGTGTGTGTGTGTGTGTGTGTGTGTGTGTGTGAGTGTGTGTGGTTGTGTGTGTGTGTGTGTGGTTGTGTGTGTGTGTGTGTGTGTGTGTGTGTGTGTGTGTGTGTGTGTGGTTGTGTGGTGTGCATGTGCGAGTGTGTGTGGTTGTGTGTGTGGTTGTGTGTGTGTGTGTGTGTGTGTGGTTGTGTGTGTGTGTGTGTGTGTGTGTGTGTGTGTGTGCTTTAAAGGCACATACGTGCAGCGTGCGGCGGGCAGCATCACTGGAGGAGGAGGGTCTAGGGGGGGAGGCTGAGCCCGTGAGGAGGCAGTAACACCTGCCTCCTCACGGGGGGGGAGCTCTGAGAGGAGCCCGGCTTCAGCTCGCTGCTGTCTAAGCTGACGTTAAGATGACGTTCCCAGGATGCCATGTGTGTTCCTTTCTTTTTTGTCAGCGATTGTTTTAACACCGGGGCCTTTGTGGGGCCTTATCGTATCGGTCAGCTCAGAGCTCTGATGCTTAATGGTGAGCAACATGAAGCATAACATGTTCAGCATTCGTAGCTTTGAATAAACTGCCTCAGAGCGATGTCCCGAATCCTTTTCCTCAAATCTGTGCACTGTGGTTTCTGTATGCACAGCGTTCAGTCGAATTGTATTTTATTGTATGACAATGTTTATATGTGAAGCACTTTGAGTCTGCCTTGTGTATGAAAAGTGCTACCTAAATAAAGTGGCCTTGCCTTGCCTAAAACAGCTGTCGTGTGACCTCCACGTTTAAGAAGGCCAATCCAGAAATTACCTTTCCGTCTTCAAATCCAGTTGAGCTTTTGATTCTCAAGGAAAATGGAAGAAATGGACTACCTCCATTAAAAAAAGATGAAGCTACATAATCAGCAAACTGGATATAATACAAACATTATACTGGTGTACCCCCTCTCTATTGTTCATGGTTTGTACTTGGATTGTGTGTGTATGTCTAAAATTGTTGACGTTAGCAGGGGAGATCTTCACTAAAGAGAAGAAGGAAGAGGATGACGGGATCAGATCTGGTGGCATTAGAGCTTATTATTTTCAGCCAGGAAAGCGGCTTGCATTTACAGACCCTTCCACGTCTGCGATCGAACCGTTGGGCGGCTCGTTAACAGAGGAAGCGCCATGGTAATGCTGTGCTCTCACGGCTGATACGATCGCATTCCTTTAATAAAGCAGTGCTCCCTTAATTAGATTGTTCAATCCCAGGGCTTCTGCACCAGCCCTCCCCCCCCCCCCCCCCCCCCCCCTTCCTGTAGACGCCTTCACTCAACAAAGACCCACCATGACCTGTTTTGTCAATGGTTGCCTAGAGACTAGTCATATACACAATCAGTCTCGTTTGCTATATTCCCTACTCTTAACTCTATTAATATCTCAATTCAAGGCCGTTATCCCCTATGGCCTGTCACGATCGTGTACTCATGTTTGGGCTGTATCAAACCCAAACAATTATTGCAAATAAGAGAAGAGCCAATGATAAATGATAGACATTGCTCGTCGCCGAGGAATTTGTTTCATCCCATCGACACGGTGCAATAAAGTCTGCTATGTCATCTGCCTTGTAGGGTGATATTGTCAATGACTACGTGTCAGCTGGTATCTTCTGGGCAGAGCATCTTAATTACATACAATCTCCTTTGTGTTTTGTACGCAGCGACTGCTGATAATAACCATGGCTATAACTCTGCTGTCTGCTTCAGCCAAGGTAGAGAGAAGGTGTGTACGTGTCCCTCTGTGTGTACGTGTGTGTGAGTGTGTGTGTGTGTGTGTGTGTGTGTGTGTGTGTGTGTGTGGTGTGTGTGTGTGTGTGTGTGTGTGTGTGTGCGCGCGCGCGTGCGCCAATGCGTGCAAGCGTCTGCGTGTGTTTGTGTGCACAAGTTTTGTCAAGCCACAACAACATGGCATTTGGAGAAGCCCACGAGACCAGAAGAGACGGATGCGTCTCGACGTGTATCCGGCTGCCGCCGTGGCCGTCTACCGAGCCTCCTCTTCCTCTCCGAGGATGCTTTGTCCCTGATTAGGAGGAAGAGGACCCTAACCAGGTGGAGAGCACATTAGGCCTGGATGGTAAATTGGCCCAGATTAATGCTGGGCCTTTCGAACCGCTAAGCACATTCGAAAACTTTTCACACAAAATGACGTTACCTACATTGATTGAGTGATGGGGTTGAGTAACAGTGCTGTCTAACCCTGAAAAGGGCCCTATCCATGGGTTTGTTATCAAAAGAACAAAAAGTATGCATCACAGCACTAGACTCGGCACTCAGTAGGAACAAAGGGAAGGGCTTTGAATATAATATGGGTGGATTTTTCCTTTTTTTCGAGGCGACACTATTTCTACCTCGTGTGTTTTGGTCCTGGTGGGGCTCAAAGCTGTGTGATGGGAACCGTCACACCACCGCCGTCCTGTATGCATGAGTCAGAAGAACCCCTCTGACCGAGGCAGACAGAGACGTGCAGCTGTTATTACGCTGGATTATCAAGGTGACGGGGTGAGAGCGAACCGGGATAACTCCTCCAGGATCTCAGCTTGGTATTAAAAGTCTTAAACACCGTCAAATGCTTGATACCGTCATATCTCTGATCTGCGTACGGTTTGAAGATTCCTCCACCGTGGTGGTTATGTCACGCGGCGGATCGCAACAGGTGTTTTAATCAAATGTTTTTTCCTCCTGTCATGCAGGAAATGCCAGACACATAGCTCGAGTACAGCAGCTTCTGAATAAATAAATGCATTTATACAGACAGACAGACAGACAGACAGACAGACAGACAGACAGACAGACAGACAGACAGACAGACAGACAGACAGACAGACAGACAGACAGACAGACAGACAGACAGACAGACAGACAGACAGACAGACAGACAGACAGACAGACAGACATTATATTAGCTAGATCTGTTAGCATAAGTGCTAGGATGGCTCCTGTCTTGATAGGTCCCTTGTTAGTGGAAAGGTTACATGGACGCCTCACAGGGTAGGAAGACACTGACTCACTGAGGATGGTAGAGAACCTTACAATTCCACATCTGTGATAAATTCACAAATTCTTAATCCGCATTAACTACTTACTGTTTCCTTTTGAGGTCAAATTTCTCAATCGCTAACTATAAAAAGAAGAATAACGCATACCCAAAATTCAAGTAAAATTGGCCCTTCAAAAGAAAATTACTGACAAACCTCTCATCCTCCGTCTATATCAAAGACTTATTGAAATCAAATCCCAGAGTAGCAAAGTCCTTAATCCTTAATAACAATATTCCGTCATAAAGATAGAAAAAGAACAGGGAAGTTGGGCAAATAAAACCATCATCCTCTCATCAGGCAGTTAGACGGGCTGATACTCATCATCATCATCATCATCATCATCATCAGCATCATCATCAGCATCATCATCTTATCAACCCGAGAATATACACTGCAGAGTGACACCTGCTCAAAGGCTCCAGACAAATCGCCCAAGCCAGCTGAGACACCTGCCGATCCCATCTGGAACCTGTGTGTGTGTGTGTGTGTGTGTGTGTGTGTGTGTGTGTGTGTGTGTGTGTGTGTGTGTGTGTGTGTGTGTGTGTGTGTGTGTGTGTGTGTGTGTGTGTGTGTGTGTGTGTGTGTGTGTGTGTGTGTGTGTGTGTGTGTGTGTGTGTGTGTGTGTGTGTTGGTGCGCTTGCGTGTGTGTGTGTGTGTGCGTGTGTGTGTGCGTGTGTCTATGTGTGTGTGTGTGTGTGTGTGACTGTGGGAAACTGTTTGAACCTTAAGAGTTCAAGCCGTCCTGTCAACAGACATTTCCGTTCTGCCGGAGTGTCCTTGGGCAGCACACATTGACTCTCTGTCGGACGTGCTCATGTTCTATTTCCGAACGTGTAACAGCTGTCGTACCTCTTGTATGTGATAGATAGATGTATACTTGTGTTGGTGGAGAGGAGAGTTTACTCTGGGCTCAATCAGCGTCTGTAGTATATCCTTTATCCATTCGTCTGTTTCATTTAGCCTTTGGTTTTAGGCGACAGTCAGTTGCCTATGCTAGCTTGCAATGGAAGTAAGCCCGATCTGTTGTGAGGTCGCACGCACGCACACACGCACGCAAACATGCACGCACACAACGTGCGCACGCACACACAGCTATAGGCGACCACAGCCTCCTGTTTGGTGGTTGAAGGAAAGCAAAGCCAGAGAGAAGCCCTCTGTGTTGACAATGTAAACACGCACGCAGCCTCAACTCCTCAACAGGTGTGACCCAAACGCAGGAGTCAAGTGCAGCCTACTTGACACTACATGTGTATCTCAGGGGCTATTATGAACCTCTGAGCTGGGGTGTGGTAGGCAGTGGTTCTCAAATGGGGGTACTCATGCCCCATATGGGTACTTTGGAGTACTGCAGGGGGTACTCCTGGAAAATAATAAAAAGATGTTGTAAGTATTTGCACCCTTTTAATGTTCATTTTTTCATTGCAAAATAGAACGCACATAGATTATTTATGTTAATTGTATTTATTTTCTCCCAAAAGTGTTTTGTGCAAGTGAAGGGGAAAAATAACTCAGAGTACACTAGTAGAAAAACGTTGAGAACCACTGGTATAAGATATAGCTGTATACTTTTGGTATTTCAACCCTTCTTTCCTCATCACTTTCCATTCTGTTCACCTTATGATTGCAGCAATACATTAAAGGTCAACCAACAAATAAAGCGAAGCAAGTAATAACTTCATTCCTCCTCCTGAATAAAGAATGAGCCGTGACTATATTCGTTCCAAGGTTATTAAGGAGCCTTCTGCCCTGCAACCTTCCCGTCTCCAGACAACCTTGATCAAAATATGATTTATTCATCTCACCTGGTCTTCAAATGACAAGGCCTGTCCAACGTCACGCGGGAA